>NC_137077.1:89954109-90081609 GCF_951640355.1 Cnephaeus nilssonii
ACCTTGGGCCACAGGCCCTGAAAAATCTGTCTTCTGACTTCTCTCCACCCTTAGCCTACATCATGTCCCCCCCACTAGAAGGGGCAGCCACACTGGCCATTTTCTGCACTATGACTCGATCCCTGCCTCCCACTGGGAGAGTTTCTGCCCTTGATCTTCATGGAGCTGCCTTGGAGGCTGGCTCTCATTCTTTGCATCTCAGCTCAAATGTCCCCTTCTCAGAGAGGCATTCCCTGACTGGCCTATCTAAAGGGGTCCTTCCCAGTTCGTTGTTCTCATCATTCTGTTAAATGTCCTTCTTCGCACTTAATTTATGTTTACTTGTTGTTTTTTCCTCCACTAGAATATTAAGTTCTATTTTTAAAAATACACTTTTTATAGATTTCAGAAAGGAAGGGGAAGGGAGAGGAAGAGATAGAAACATCAATGATGAGAATCATTGATCAGCTGCCTCATGCACACCCCACACTGGGGATCAAGCCTGCAACCAAGCAGGGGCCCTGACCAGGAATCAAACCGTGACCTCCCGGTTCATAAGTTGATGCTCAGCTACTGAGCTACACAGGCTGGGCAAGAATGTTAACTTTTGACTGTGGGGAATCTGTCTTTCTTATTCACCACTGTATCTCCAGCACATAGCACAGTGCTTGATGATAGTAAATCTCAATTAATAGTTGTTGATTATTGTTTATAACAGTGAAAAATTGCAAACAGCTTTGTTGTTCACTAATAAGGTGTTCATTAAAGAAATTATGGTAGAATCATGTGATTGGATATTATATTATACTAGAGGCCCGGTGCACGAAATTCGTGCACGGAGGGGGGGTTGTCCCTCAGCCCAGCCTGTACCCTCTCCAATATGGGACCCCTTGAGGGATGTCCGACTGCCCGTTTAGGCCCGATCCCACCGGGGCAGTCGGACATCCCTGTCACAATCCAGGACTGCTGGCTCCCAACTGCTTGCCTGCCTGCCTTCCTGATTGCCCCTAACCGCTTCTGCCTGCTAGCCTGATCACCCCCTAACCACTCTGCTGCCAGCCTGTTTGCCCCCAATTTCCCTCCTCTGCCGACCTGGTCACCCCTAACTGCCCTCTCCTGCAGGGTTGATCACCTCCAACTGCCCTCCCTTGCAGGCTTGGTCCCTCTCAACTGCCCTCCTTTGCAGGCTGGGTGCCTCCCAACTGCCCTCTCCTGCTGGCCATCTTGTGGTGGCCATCTTGTGTCCACATAGGGGCAGGATCTTTGACCACATGGGGGCAGCTATATTGTGTGTTGCAGTGATGATCAATCTGCATATTACTCTTTTATTAGATAGGATAGAAGCCTGGTACAGGGGTGGGGGCCAGCTGGTTTTCCCTGAAGGACGTCCCAGATCAGGTGGGGGTTCCCTTGGGGTGTGGGGCGGCCTGAGCAAGGGGCCTGTGGTGGTTTGCAGGCCGGCCATGCCCCCTGGCAACCCAAGCTGAGGCCCTGGTATCTGGAATTTATTTTCCCTCTACAATTGAAACTTTGTAGCCTGGAGCGGAGCCAAGCCTGGGGCTCCCTCCGAGGCTGGCAGCCATTTGTGTTGGGGTTGTAATTGAAACTTTGTTGCCTTAATCGGGTGGGCCCGGCCAGGGTGTGCGGAAAGTTTTGCTTCCCCTATTGCCGGCGGCAACCCTGGCCTGCTCTCTCAAGCTCCATTCTGCCGCCATTTGTTTGAATTTGTTTACCTTCTATAATTGAAACTTTGTAGCTTGAGTGGAGGCTTAGGCCTGGCAAGGGCAGGCGGAAAGCTTGGCTTCCTCTGTTACCTAAGAAACCTTGCTCTCTGTGGCTGTAGCCATCTTGGTTTGGGTTAATTTGCATACTCGCTCTGATCGGATGGTGGGCGTGGCTTGTGGGCATGGCTTGTGGGTGTGTCGGAGGTATGGTCAATTTGCATATTTGTCTATTATTAGATAGGATGGGGTAATATTTTACGGGAAGAAAAAATGTTAATCCTATTTTGGTAAAAAAAAAGTGTCTATGTTAGATATTTAAGAAATACTGCAAGGACAGGTATGAAAATATCATTTTTTCCTGGATTTGAGTGCTTTCTCTTCCTTTCCTTTTTAATAAACAATTTGTATTAGAACATTTTCTACAATAAAACAATATTACTTTTACAGTGACAAAAAAGTATTCTAAATGAAGTTATATTATAATGTGACATGTGGGGTGGAAAACAATGGTGTTTGCGTAAACAGTCTTTGGAGAATGAGAATCTGAGTTGACTTCCTTTCTGGTTTCAGCTCTTGAAAGTATGAAGAATGATCCTGTGGAATCTAACTAGATTTTGGTGAATACTCTTCTGCAAAATATTGAGGAATATGTTAATCCTGTGGACAGCTCTACTTCCATTATAAGTACTCGCTTCTTCAGATTATATGGCAGGAGAGCCCGAAAAAGAAAGAGGCACCTATTTAAGACTGTCAGACGGGAAGGAGACAATGATACCAATCGGCAGAGGAATTGGCTCCTAGGCCCTCTAAATTTACTGTGCACTTGGCGCAAGAGAGGGTAAAAAATACTCCCCTTATAAGAGGCAACTTAGAATACTCAACACAGTCACAAGCACCGAAGTCTGAAAGTCCCCCTGAAGAAACTGAATTGATCCAAAAACAAGTTGCTCCTGAGTCACTATGAACATTTAGAACTGGTGGCTAAAGCCTTTTCCAGCTGTTTATCCAGATGTCAGTGCTGGACTCTACCGTAGTCTCTCCCACCTTTTGTCCAACTGGATGGGCTACTTTGGTTTAACCCCAAATAGGTAGTTTTGATCTTAGACGATATAGTATATTCCTTGTTCTTTGTCTCCCCTAGGGTATTGTTAGCTATCAGTCGATATATTTGTAAATAAACGTTATTTTCCTATCCTAAAACAAAATGGCTTCCATCCTAGTTTTTGGGGTTAGGGGGTAAACCTGAGTGACAGCAACAGTTCTGGAAGCAGTTCCTTCTACCTTCAAGTAAAGTTTCAAATGACAAAAGGGAGGAGTAGGGTGGTAGTATCACACGGTACCTAGTTTTCAATCTCCCCCCCTACACAGGTTGCATGAAATTCACATGCTTGACACATTCCCATGGGTGTATTCAGATTTCAGGTTAGAGATAAAAGGCGGGCTTCGGGTTACATATTGTGGAGCAGCAATAACTCTCTCACTCAAAAAGCACATCAGATTGCCACAAAAGCACATTATTGTTGAGATAACTTTGAATCCATTCTAATTTATTTTTAAAGTTATTCTAGAACTTAGATTTGAATGCTTGTTCCCTGTACCACATACCAATTGTTACTGACTAGTTCTCTATACTATTTTAGTACTCCTTGTGCCTGACTTTTCATCTACAACATGGTATTATAATACTTCCTGGGTATTGTCCTCCAGTATCCATTCTTCCCTTCTTCCCTGTTTTGTTTTGTTTTGTTTTTTTCTTAAAACTGTGCATTTGTTTGCCCAGAACAAAGACTATGTATCCCATCCTCCCTTGCAGGTAGGTGTGGCCATATAACTAAGTTCTGACCAAGTGGGTGTAAGGGAAAGTGGCATATGCAACTTCCAAGAAGTGTTCATTAAGGGCAGGGGCACATCCATTGTTGTACCACCTGTCTTCCTGGTGACTAGACTGTAGACATGGTTGGAACTAAGCATCTGCCTTGGACCATCAGGAGGAAATAATATATTGGAAGTGATAGCAGAGCCAAAAGATAGACAGAAGCTAGATCAGTTATGAGAATAGAGCTCTTTTCCAGTTTGGATAGCTTACCCTGAAGACTGTGTTTATCTGGGGGATGTGGTAGAGATAAAATTTTATTGATTTTAACCAATCTTGATTTTTCTGTCACCACCAAACCCAATCCTGATGGGTTTACTTAATTTTTCAACATTGCTGTAAGGATTAAAAGAGATAATGACTATAAAGAGCTTAGCTGTTTGTCTGGCATGAAGAAGGCAATACTTTTTTTCCAAAGTCATGAAACTTTCAAAGTTCTCAGAACTAAGGTAGGCTATTGGAACTTAGTTCTGAGAACTTTGAAAGGTGTGAAAAGAACTAGTTCCCACTTTGGTCAAATTCACTAATTTTACTTCTTTGAAGTTAGCAGTGATCAAAATGATTTTGATTGCTTCTAAATTTTATTAACTTTTAGATAAAATCTTTTTGAAATTTGGTTTCCTCATATAAAAATTAGAATATTTAAACTTTCTTCATGGGCTTTAAAGAATTAAACAAAATATGCTATATACTAGATATATCTAAGTGCTAAATAAATGGCTATAGTTATTACCCAGGTGTGATGGTTAATTTTATGTGTGAACTTGGCTGGGCCATGGTGCCAGATATTTGATCAAACATTATTCTAAATGTTTCTGTGAGGCTTGTTGGATCAGATTAACATTTAAATCAGTGGACATTCAGTAGAGCAGATTATTCTCTACTAGAGGCCCAGTACACGAAATTCATGCACGGGAGCGGGGGTGGGGGGTCTCCTCAGCCCAGACTGCACCCTCTCACAAACCTGGACCGCAGGCACCTAATCGATCACCTGCCTGCCTGCCTGGTCGCCCCTAACTTCCCCCCCTCCCGCTGGCCTGGTCACCCCCAACTGCCCCCTCTGCTGGCCTACTCAACCCTCATTGCCTCCACTGCCAGCCTAATTGCCCCCAACTGCTCCCCCCTGCCGGCCTGGTCGCCCCACGCTGCCTGCTTATTCAGTCGTTTGGTCGTCCCTCACTAACCCCTCTGCCAGCCTGGTTGCCCCATGCAGCCTGCTTGTTCAGTCGTTTGGTCATCCCTCAGGCCAGCCCTGGGTGGCTGGGCAGCTGACATCCAAGGCTTGCCTGCGCCTCAGGCATTGGCTGGGCAGCCACCATCTGAGGCTTGCCTGTGCCTCGGGCCGGGTCTGGGTGGCTGGGGGGCTGAGGCGACTGGGGGACTCCAGAGGCAGGCGCGCAGGGCATGCCAAGTCATGCCACCTGCCTGCCACCCCGGCGGGGCTGAGGGAACTCGGCGCCGCCATCTTGTGGCTGTGGGCACCGCCATCATTGAGGGCAGGGCATTCAATGAGCATATTCCCTCCTTTTTGGCTGTGGGTGCCACCATCTTTGAGGGTGTGGCAGTCAATTAGCATATTCCCTCCTTTTGGCTGTGGACACTGCCATCTTTGTGAGGGTGTGATGGTCAATTAGCATATTCCCTCTTTATTAGATAGGATAACTCGAGTGGGCCTCATTCAGTTGGTTGAAGGCCTGAACAGAACAAAAACTGATCTCCCCAGAGCAAGAGGAGATTCTGCGAGGAGAAAGCCTTTGTACTTGAACTGCAACTATTCCTGGAGTCTCCAGCATGCCAGGCTACCGCATCAGATTTTGGACTCTCCAAGCCTCCATAATTGTATGAGACAATTTCTTAAAATAAATCTGTCAGGATATATATCCTGTTGGTTCGGTTCCTCAGAGGAACCTTAACAAATGCATATGATGTCCTCAAGGTTCATCCATGCTCTAGTATGTGTCAGAATTTCCTTCAATTTTAAGGCTCATTGAAGATACCACATTTTGTTTATTCATTCATCCACTGATGGACACTTGGGTTGCCTCCACCTTTCAGTTATTGTGAATAATGTGTCTAAAAACAGGGAGATTCAAATATCTGCTCGAGTCCCTGCTTTCACATCTTTTGAGTATATACCCAGAAGTGAAATTGCTGGATCATATGATGATTCTATTTTTAATTTTTTGAGGAACTGCCATGCTGTTTCCCATAGTGGCTGCACCATTTTACATTCCCACCAGTAGACACAAGGGTTCCAATTTCTCCACATCCTTGCTTACCCTTGTTTTTCTTCCTCTCTCCTTCCTTCCTTCCTTCCTTCCTTCCTTCCTTCCTTCCTTCCTTCCTTCCTTCCTTCCTTCCTTCCTTCCTTCCTTCCCTCTCACCCTCCTCCCTCCCTGCCTTCTTTCTTCCACTTTCTTATATATTTTTTCTTTTTTTCCTTTCCTTTCCTTTCTTTCTTTCTTTCTTTCTTTCTTTCTTTCTTTCTTTCTTTCTTTCTTTCTTTCAATAGCCATCCTAATGAACATGAGGTGGTATCTCATTATGGTTTTGATTTCCATTCCCCTATGATTAGTGTTGAACACCTTTTTATGAGCTTGTTGGCCATTTGTATATCTTCTTTGGAGAATTATCTATTCAACTACTTTGCCCATTTTTTAATTGGGTTATCTGATTTTGTTGTTGTTGAGTTGTAGAAGTTCTGTATATATTCTAGTAGTAGCCTTTTATTGGATATATGATTTGTAAATATTTTCTCCTATTCCATATGTTGTCTTTTCACTGTTGATTGTTTATTTTGATGCACAGAAGTTTTAAATTTTGTTGTAGTTCAACTTACCTATTTTTATTTTTTCAGCCTTTGTGTTTGTTATATCCAAGAAATTATTGCCACCCACTATCATGAAGTTTTCCCCGTTTTCTTCTAAGATTTTTATAATTTATAGTTATGTTTAAATTCATTTTAAGTTAAGTTTTATAAATAGTGTAAGGTCCAAGTTCATTCTTTTACATGTGGATATCACACACACACTTTTTTAAAACTATTCACTCCTTCAGAAATTCTATCACTTACCATAGGTTTAGTTTTTTTACCCAGGGGTGATCAAATCCATACATCCAGACTGCCTCTTTCCTGAATTCTAGTCCCCCATTATGGAATACCTCTTGGAGTCAGTGAAAGTGGGGCAGCCAGGAAATTCAGTCTGATTAATTACTCACTATTAGATGAGGAAAGAGAATATGTCCCATGCCCACTACAGTGTGGCTTAATGAGCAAAAGTAGTATAATTAGATGTAGACTGCACAGTTATCAAATAAACTGAGGTTGAGAGAAACAAGTATTATTAGGTACACATTGTACTGTTCCAGGGAGAGGCACATGGGATTGGGAACAACTGGTCTCTAGAAAGGTGTTTTCTCTTAAAAGACAGGCACATTTCATGGGACTTTCTTGGTGCCTAGGTAATATGTCTCACTCAAATCCCTATGTTTTCCTGGTTTTGAGTCTATGATCACCAAGAAATTCCAATTCACATCCACTTCCCAAATAGAAAATTAGCTTTTGCTCACTGGAAAGGGCTCCTTTATAAACACACATCCATTAGCAAATGTAAATACAGTGATTATGTATCTGTAGTGAGCCTGATACTTTCTGAGTTACTAAGATAATTCAGTTTCTGGACTGATGCTCAGTTAATGACCTTTCCTATAGCTGGTCATGTGGTTTAGATACCCTGACCTTTCCTCCCTAAACATAACATCTAGGCCTCAGTTTTATTTCAATTCCAGGCCCAGAAAAGCAGCAAAACAAGGAGGGCAAGCCAGGACCAGCTAACTAATGACCCCCTTCCCTGGCATTGACCAATCAGTGGAGACCATGGCCCTGAAAGGATATACCTGGAATAGCTGATGAATATTCTATTAAGATCCTTCTCTAAGAACTCCTCTAAACTCCCAGCCTTTAAAACCCTCAAGACAAGCACCCAGCTCGCAGGGAGTGTGCTGTGCCTTTCCCTTCCCCCTGTTCATTCCCCACAGGCGTGCAAATCCCAAACTCTAAGGGGCCCCCATGAGACTTGCAACCAGGGGAGCAATGGGCAGTGGCAGCTCATCCTGGGATAACCCCTCAATCTGTCTCCAAGGCCCTTTTCTCTGAACCAAAGTAGCCCTGCCTCAGCTCATTTCTTTCCTATTTCCAGAGGCCAAAGCAGACCACCTAGGTCTCCTGTTGCTTCTTCTATTCTAAGCCCTTCCTGTTTCACTTTCCCCAGTGCTAATAAACATACGCTTGAAATTACCTGGACTTGTGTTGTGAAATCTTTCCTGCAGGAAGTCAAGAACCCACACACTACTGGCCTGCCTGAGGCAGACTGCTGTGGGCCCTCTCTCCAGTAATTAAATTAACTCCAATTAATATTAGTAATGGTGGAACATTTTTAGGCTTGTATAATGCAGCATGCAAGGTGCTAAGCCCTTTATGTTACCAAGAGGATTTCAATGATCTCACAAAAATCCCATACGATAGGTCCTTTTTCCCCCAAACTGTAAGAGAAAATTTATCTCAAAAGTCACAGAGGTAGAAGAAATGAGCAATAGAAGAAATGGGCTCCAGAGACAAGTTACAGGGGCAAAAGAAAAGGACCCTTTGAACTTAGGAGAAAGAGAGAGGCAAGGAGAACCGGCTTGGGGGAAAGAAGAGGGAGGAGGGAAGGGGCGGGGAAAGACACAGGTGTGCTCCCAGGAGGGAGATCTCCAGGATAAGACCAGTCATTATCTCCATTTTATAACTAAGAAAACTGAGGCTCAGAGGCTTTAAACAACATTCCAAGGCCACCCAACTAGTTAATAGTAGAGGAGGGATCTGCATCCAAGCAGTGTGACTTTACTAGGGCATATACTTAAAATTAGCAAGAAGTAATGAGAACAGGGGAAAAAAAGTATCAAAAAGGGGGAGAAACCAAGATGGCGGCGTAGGTAAACACCTAAACTGCTGCCTCTCACAACAATTTCAAAAGTACAACTAAAATACAGAACGTCTATCACCCAGAACCAGGGGAAAGCTGGCTGAATGGAAGTTTTACAACTAGAACGAAAGAGAAAAGAGCATTGAGACGTGCACAATTGCTGAAAAGCTGAGGTACGGAGGCACGTGAATCGGGCTGGCGGTGGTCGACTGGGTATGCAGCTTTTTTCAAACTGAAGGGAGACAAGCTCCCAATTACTCTGAACTCCCGTTTCTGGGGAGACACTGGGGACCCAAACTCCTACGGGGAGAAGCTGGACTGTCTGCCATTGGGTCGGAAAGTGAGAGTGACTTTCTTACAGAGGTGCGCCCAGCAATCATTGTTTACTGTGCAGAGATGCAAACTGCGGGGACTTGGAAACGTGGAAATGCAGAGATGGCTGACTGGCAGCCATTGCTGTTTGCCACGCCCTAGACGAGTGACTCCCTGAGACCCCGCCCCACATAATCTACAAACCCACCCAAGCTCCACACAGCGGCTTTTGCTGATAAATGGCCTGCCCTATCGCAGCTTAACCTAATAAACTGTAGCTCTGGTCAGACAGCTCCAAAACCTCCAAACCCCAAGCAAAGAGGAGAAAACTGTAGTTCTTGCTGTAGCGCCTGTTGGGTGGCCTCAGACAGTGACCTGCACCCCATTAGAGATCCAGAAGCTAGTGTATCTAGAGGTCAGTGTAAGACAACACCAGATTTCAACTACTCACATCCATAAATGACACATTCCAGAGGCAGACACAGCGAGCAACAAAGCCCCATGAAGCAAGTCCTGCCCCATAAGCGTATCTCCAGCACAGCAGTTCTTCCCTTATAGACATAGCGGGTCCTCACAGCCAATTGGCCTGGAGGTCAATTCCTCCCAGTGACACCAACAACAATCAAGACTTAACTACAACAAGGCTGTACACACAGTCCACAAAGGGGTGCACCAAGAGTGTCCACCTCAGGTAACTGGAAGGCTGACCCACTGGGCCATATAGGACACCTAGCACACAAAGCCACCCTACCAACTCAGGGAAGCAGCGAAAATATGGAGACAAAGAAACAGATCAGAAACAAAAGAAATGGAGGAAAACCAACAACTGGATATAGAGTTCAAAACCACGGTTATAAGGTTTTTCAAGAATTTCCTAGAAAAGGCCAATAAATTTAGCGAGACCCTCGAGGATATGAAAAAAAGCCAACTAGAAATAAAACATACACTGACCGAAATAAAAAATATTATACAGAGACCCAACAGCAGACTAGAGGAATGCAAGAATCAAGTCAAAGATTTGAAATACAAAGAAGCAAAAAACACTCAACCAGAAAAGCAAAAAGAAAAAAGAATCCAAAAATTTGAAGATAGTGTAAGAAGCCTCTGGGACAACTTCAAGCGTACCAACATCAGAATTATGAGGGTGCCAGAAGAAAAGAGAGAGCAAGATACTGAAAACCTATTTGAAGAAATAATGGCAGAAAACTTCCCCCACCTGGTGAAAGAATAGACTTACAAGTCCAGAAAGCACACAGAACCCTAAACAAGAGAAATCCAAAGAGGACCACACCAAGACACATCATAATTAAAATGCTAACACAAAAGACAAAGAGAGAATATTAAAAGCAGCAAGAGAAAAACAGTTAATTACCTATAAGGGAGCACCCATACGATTGTCAGCTGATTTCTCAACAGAAACTATTCAGGCCAGATGGGAGTGGCAAGAAATATTCAAAGTGATGAATAGCAAGAACCTACAACCAAGATTACTCTACCCGGCAAAGTTATCATTCAGAATGGAAGGTCAGATAAAGAGCTTCAGAAAAAGCTAAAGGAGTTCATCACCACCAAACCAGTATTATATGAAATGCTGAAAGGTATTCTTTAACAAGAGAAAGAAGAAAAAAGTAAAGATAAAAGTTATGAACAACAAATACATATCTATCAACAAGTGAATCTAAAAATCAAGTGAATTAAAAATCTGAGGAACAGAATAAACTGGTGAATATAATAGAATCAGGGGCATAGAATAGGAGTGGATTGATAATTCTCAGGGGGGAAGGGGTGTCGGGGGTACGGAAATAGACTGGACAAAAATCATACACCTATGGATAAGGACATTGGGGGGAGGTAAGGGCAGAGGGTGGGGTGGGAACCGGGTGGAGGGGAGCTATAGGGAGGGGGGGAGGAGAAACAATAGTAATAATCTGAACAATAAAGATTTATTAAATTTAAAAAATAATAAAAGTATCAAAAAAAATGCTGGCCAATGAAGAACTTAAACAACACACAATACTTAGCTCTGCGATTACTACAAAAAAGGCAAAGAGGAATACATAACAGGGTTAAATAGCTCTCACTGTTGAGTTATAGAAAGCATATTTGTACATTATGTGGACAAAAAGGGGCCACATCTAAGCCTGACAAGCGCAGGGGAAGCTTTCGGGGAGGCCTTACAAACTCAGAGACCTGAAGTAACCACATAGGATGGTCTGAAATTAAAACTCTAAGCAAAAGCAGTTCATGGCTGGTAGTCATGTCTTAGGCTAGAATCTTCCCTGACAAAAGTCAGTCTTTCCCTTAACTGAGCCTGTCTATGGCCTTTTTTTTTTTTTCCTGAGCCCATTTCTTCTATAGCCACACTGGCTGGGCTAAAGGAACTTCTTTAAGGAGAAAAGATAAAACATATGAATAAGAAAATATAGGGAATCACTGGCTGTTATGACTCAGTTGGTTAGAGCAATGTCCCATACACCAAAAGGTCATGGGATTGATTCCCAGTCAGGGCACATACTAGTACCTAGGTTGTGGGTTCAATCCCAGCCCTGTTCAGGAGGCAACCAATTGATGTTTCTCTCTCTCCTTCTCACTCTAAAAAAGAAAATAAAAAACACTCCACAAACAAAACAACAAAAACATGTCCTCAAGTGAGAATAAAATAAAAAATTTAAAAACATAAAATAGAGGAAAGAAAAAGCTGACAAAGGCAAACAGTGAAAGTAGTGGATTAATTAACTATACAGCTAGTACAAAGGTTAAAAGGTAAATGTAGGAAGATCATGTATAATTACAACAATAAATTAAGAGACACACAAGAACTAAAAATAATGACAAAAACATAAATGTAGAAAGGATGAGTAAAAATTGTAGTGATTCTAGAATGTGTTTGAACTTAAGTGACTATCACCTTAAAATATACGGCTAGAATGCTATAAACATAGCTTGGTATAGCACATACAAACCACAAACCAAAAATTGACAAGAGATATAAAAAAAAATAAAGAAATCCAAGTATGACACTATTGAAAGTCAACAACATGCAAGAGAGAAAGCAAGGGCATAAAAACAAACTGAGAAGAACAACAAAAACAATTAGAAAACAATGAATAAAATGGCAATAACTACATACCTACCAGTAATTACTCTAAATGTAAGTGGACTAAATGCTCCAATCAAAGAGATAGGGTAACTGAATGAATAAAAAAATGACTTATATATATTGTCAATAGGAGATTGAAAGACACACACAGACTAAAGATAAAGGGGTGGGGGAAATGGTATTTCATAAAAGTGGAAATAAAATGAAAAAAGATGGGGTAGCAATACTTATGTCAGACAAAACAGACTTTGAACCAAGGGCTATAACAAGTGACTAAGGCATTTCATAATGATAAAGGGATCAATCCAACGACAAAATTCTTGTAACTATGTATACTTAATGTGGGAGCACCTGAATATATAAAGCATATATTGACAGACATTAAGGAAGATATCGACAGTAATACAGTGATAGGAGGGGACTTTAACACCCCATTGACATCAGTGGATAGATCAATCAGTCAGAAAATCAAAAAGGAAACAGTGGCTTTAAATGACACATTAGACCAGATGGACTTAGTTGATATTTTTAGGACAGTTTACCCCAAGCAGCAGAATATACATTCTTTTCAAGTGCACATTTTCCAGAATAGATCACATGTTAGGTAACAAAACAAGTCTCAATAAATCTGAGAAGATTGAAATCATATCAACCATCTCCTCCAATTACAATGGTATGAAACTGAAATCAATTACAAGAAGAAAACTGAAAAATATAAACATGTAGAGGCTAAATAACATGATACTAAACAATGAATGGGTTAACAATGAGATCAAAGAATAAATCAGAAGAGACCTTAAGACAAGTGAAAATGAAAACAAAACAACCTAAAATCTATTGGACATAGCCAAAGCAGTTCTAACAGGGAAACTTACAGCAATACAAGCCTACCTCAAGAAACAAGAAAAATCTCAATACAACAATCTAACATTACATCTAAAGGAACTAGAAAAACAAGAAACAAAGCCCAAAGTAAGTAGAACAGAAATAATAAAGATCAGAGTGGAAATAAAGTCTGAACAAAACAATAGAAAATATCAATAATATCAAGAGTTGGTTCTTTGAAAAGATAAATAAAATTGATAAACCTTTACAAGACTCATCAAGAAAAAAAGAGGGCCCAAATAAGTAAAATCAGAAATGAAAGCAAAGTGACAACACCACAGAGAAACAAAGTACTATAAGGAAATACTATAAATAATTTTATGTCAACAAATTGGACAACCTGGAAGAAATTATAAATTCCTAGTTATATACAATCTTCCAAGGCTGAATCAGGAAGAAACAGAATATCTTAACAGACTGATAACTACGAAATCAAACCAGTAACCAAAAACTTCCAACAAACAAAAGCCCTGGACCAGATGGCTTCACAGATAAATTTTACCAAATATTCAAAGAAGAATTAATACCTATCCTTCATAAACTATTCCAAAACTCGCAAAGCAGTGGAAGGCACCTAAACTCATTTTATGAGGACAGCATTACCTTGATACCACAACCAGACAAAAACACTACCAAAAAAAAAAAAAAAATAAAGAAGAAAGAAAAGAAAATTATAGGCCAATATCTTTGATGAACATAGATACAAAAATTCTCAACAAAATATTAGCAAACAAAATTCAGCAATACATTTAAAAGATCATACAACATGATCAAGTGGGATTTAATCCATCAGGCTGTTTTAATATCTGCAAATCAATTAATGTGGTACACCACATAAACAAAAATGAAATATAAAAATCACATGATCATATCAATAGATGCAAAAAATCATTTGAGAAAATTCAACATCCATTCATGATAAAAAAAAACAACTTAGCAAAATTGGTATAAAGGGAACATATCTCTAGGTAATAAAGGCCATATATGACAAACCCACAGTTGACATCATACTCAATGGTGAAGAGATAAAAGCCTTTTTTTTTCTTTTTAAAATCTGAAAATCTTTAAAACATATTTTTATTGATTTCAGAGAGGAAGGGAGAGGAAAAGAGAGATAGAAACATCAATGATGAGAGAGAATCATTGATTGGCTGCCTCCTGCATGCCCTTCACTGGGTATCAAGGCTGCAACCCAGGCATGTGCCCTTGACCAGAACTGAACCCAGGACCCTTCATTCCTCATGCTTACACTCTATCCATAGAGCCAAACTGGCTAGGGCTAACAGCTTTTTCTTTAAGATCATGAACAAGAGAAGGATGTCCACTTTCACCACTTTTATGCAACACAATCTTGGAAGTCCTAGCCACAACAATCACATAAGAAAATGAAATAAAAAGCAAATTGGAAAGGAAGAAGTAAAACTGTCATTATTTGCAAATGGCTTAATACTATATATAGAAAACTAAAGAATATACCAAAAAACTATTAGAACTAATAAATGAATTCAGTGAAGTTGCAAGATAAAAAAAAATATTTTTCAGGAATTGGTTGCATTTTTATACAGCAACTAGAGGCCCAGTGCTTGAAATTTGTGCATGGGTAGGGTCCCTAGGCCTGGCCAGCAATCAGGGCCGATCAGGTTCCCTGCCTCCCTGCCTTCTGATTCCCTTGCTCCCTCAGCGCCCTGAAGCTGCTGCTGCTGCTGCTGCTGCCACTGGTCACCCATCATGTTCTGTGATGCCCCCTGATGGTCAGCACACATCATAGCAAGTGATTGAACTCCCAGTCTCCCGGTTGAACTCCTGAGGGGACACTTTGCATATTAGCCTTTTATATAGATAGATAACAAACTATCAGAAAGAGAAATTAAGAAGAGAATCCCATTTACAATTGCATAAAAATAAAAGTAAAATACCTAGGAATAAATTTAAGCAAGGAGGTAAAAGACCTGTACTCAGAAAACTATGTATAAGGTATTAAAGAAATACACTAAAGAAGATACAAAGAAATGGAAGGGTATAGCATACTCATGAATAGGAAGAATTAACATCATTAAAATGCCCATACTACCCAAAGCATCTTACAGATTCAATGAAATCCCTATCAAAATACCAATGTCATTTTTCACAAAACTAGAACAAGTACTCCTAAAATTTAAATGGAACCACAAAAGATCCTGAGGAGTCAAAGCAATCCTGAAAGGAAAACAAAGTTGGAGGTATTGAGTTACATGATATCAAACTATACTACAAAGCTACGGTAAACAAAACAGCATGCTATGGCATAAAAAAGCAAAACACATAGATCAATGCAACATAATAGAGAGCCCAGAAATAAACCCATGTTTCAGTTAATCTAAGACAGTGGAGTCAAGAATATATACTGGGGTAAAGACAGTCTCTTCAATAAATGGTGTTGGGAAAACTGGACAGATGCATACAAAAGAATGAAACTGGATTGCTTTCTTATATCCAAGAATAAACTCAAAAGGGATTAAAGATTTAAATGTAAGACCTGAAACCATAAACCTCCTAAAACAGTGATGGGCAACCTTTTGAGCTTGGTGTGTCAAACTTCGCAAAAGAACTGAGCATAACTCGGGTAGTGTGTCACTTTGAGGAAAAAACATTATTTCGCAAATGTTTCATCCTCGGCATGCGGCCGCCTCAGTGGCCGCGTGTCATCAGAAATGGCTACGCGTGTCAGTGCTGACACGCGTGTCATAGGTTCGCCATCACTGTCCTAGAAGAAAACATAGGCAGTCAACACTTTGACATTGCTCTTAATGATTTTTTTTGGGGGGGAGGGATATTTCCTTGGGCAAGGGAAACAAGAAAAAAAAAAAGCAAATGGGACTGTCAAATGAAAAAGTTTTTGCACAGCTAAGGAAACAATCAACAAAACGAAAAGACAACCCAGTGAATGGGAGAGCATATTTTCCAATGATACATCAACACCAAAAACCCCTAACAATCCAATTTAAAAATGTGCAATAGACCTGATTAGATACTTATCCAAAGAGGACATACATATGGCTATTAGACATATGAAAAGATGCTCAACATCATGAATCATCTGGGAAAGCAAATTAAAATCACAATGAAATATCTCCTCACACCTGTCAGAATGGCTATCATCACTAAATCAACAAACAAATGTTGGCAATGATGTAGAGAAAAGGGAATCCTTGTGCACTGTTGGTGATATTGTAAATTGGTGCAGCCACTGTAGAAAACAGTACTGAGGGTCCTCAAGAAAATTTAAATTAGAACTACCTTATGACCCCAAAATTCACTTCTGGATATTTATCTAAAGGAATCCAAGACACTAATTTGAAAAGATATATGCAGCCCTATGTTCATTGCACCATTATTTACAAGAACCAAGATATGGAAGCAACCTAAGTGTCCATACTTAAGTGGATAAAGAATGAATAAAGAAGATGTGGTACATATATAATAGAATATTACTCAATCATAAAAAGAAATAAAATCTTGCAACAAAACAGATAGGCCTAGAGGGTATTATTCTAAGTGAAATAAGACAAACAACACAGGATTTCATTCATACGTGGAATTTACAAAACAAACGAACAAGCAAAACGGAAACAAAATCACATACAGGGAACCAATCATTGGTTGCCAGATGGGAGGGGGTTTAGGGAATAGGTGAAAAAAGTGAAGAAATTAAGTACAAATTGCCAGTTACAGCCCTATCTGGTTTGGCTCAGTGGATAGAGCATTGGCCTGCTGACTCAGGGTCCCAGGTTCAATTACCAGTCAGGGCAAATGCCTGGGTTTCGGGCCATTCCCAGTAGGGGGTGTGCAGGAGGCAACGATCAATGATTCTCTTGCATCATTGATGTTTCAATCTCTTTCTCCCTCTCCCTTCCTCTCTGAAATCAATAAAAAAAATTTTAAAAATTGCCAATTATAAAAACAGTCATGAGGAAGTAAAGTAGAGCATACAGGAAAGTCAATAACATTTTAATAGGTATGTATGGTATCAGATGGGTACTAAATTTAATTGGGTGATCACTTGGTAAGTTACATAAATGTCCAATCAATATGTTGTACTCCTGAAACTAATATAATATTGCATGTCAACTGAAATTGGGGGGGGGGGGGGGCGGGGGAGACGTCCAAGTTCCTGTACAGTCCAGTTGAGGCGTGTACTGCCCATTCAGAGGTAAAATAACACATTCACATACTGCATATTAAGGCCTGACAAGAGGGAGGATCAGAATACTGGTTTCTCAATTCTCTGCTACAGCCTTTTTGCCCGCGGTGTTTAGTAAAGATCGGCCAATTTCTTCAAGTCAATCAACTGTGGAGATTAGTACATCTGCGCTAATAGGCAGGGGATCAAACATCCTGCACCGGGAAGGACGGCAAGGGAGGTCGCAAGTTGGCATTAAGCCCAAAGGCTGTGGTCAGAAACCAGGACCCGAGGGTCCATCACCCGCAGCTTTCCCACCGCCAGAAAAGTCCCGCCACGAGCCAGCCGCGCAGGCGCAGTAGTGCAGACAGAGAGACCACGCCCAAGTCCCCGAGTGAGCACGCGCAGTGGCGCGGGGCGTGGCAGCGCTGCACGCTCCTCTGGGGATGGAGTCGTAGCCACGCTTTTAAGGTCAGCGACCTTCTCTCTGATACCGCAACCTTCTGGCCTGAAGCGAAGCTGTCTTGCCCGGGAAGAGAGTGATCACGGTGTCGCGTGGTAACAAAGCTTAGGACCAGGAGAAACGAAATGAGAAAGGACGTACTCCGGTGTAAGTGCTAACTGGTGGCTGTTTGGGAAGGGGTGGGGGCCGTCGGGAGCGGGAAAAACCTTCGCGAATAGGGGGGCGGAGCTGACGTATGATTGATAGGCGAGAAACTATGCAAGGGCGAATGGGAGGTGAGTGAGGGCGGGATCTGCATTTGAACCGGAGCGGTGCTTTGGAGTAATAATAACTAACACGCACCTGGGACTTCAATAACCAGTCTATGCTAACCACTTTTTATAAATTACCTTATTTAGTGGTCACTGAAATCTTATGGATATGCAGTTTTATCTATCTCTCCTTTACACGTGGGGAAACTGCGGGTTAGGGATATTAACTTAGGCAGGAATACAGCTGGGGTCCCAAGTTTAGAAGCCTGACCTCAGAGCCCATACTGTTGATGGCTCTGCCCTACTGCCTGCCCTTCAGAAAAATCAAGGTGGAGTGGGATCCAGTCAAGAGGATTCGGTTGAATGGAATTGACCAGATTGTTGGAGGCTGTGTTATGAAAAGTGGAAAAAAATACTATAGCAGGTTTTTCCTACAACATACACTATGTGAGAGCTCTGAGGATGGAGCTGGGAGGCCGGGCCATGTCCCCTGCTGTGGCAGCATTGCAGCCCCGCTGAGTGCTGTGACTGGATTAACAGTAGGTGCAGAAAACGTTTTCTTTTGGGGCTGTGTTGTCTCCCAGGTGTGTGAAGTTAAAGCATTTTAGGAACTTAAAATGGGGATAGTGCTTTTAAATTGTTCCTGTCTTCTCTGGCTGCCATAACAAAATGCCATACATTGGGTGGCTTAAACAACAGTGTTGTTTTTTGTTTGTTTGTTTTCTATTTTAATTCTCACCCGAGGATATTTTCCCCATTGACTTCTAGAGAGAGTGGAAAGGAAGTAGGAGAGGGTAGAGAGAGAAACATCGTGAGAGAGACACATAGATTGGTTGCCTCCCGCCCCTACCAGGGCTGGGGAACTTGCCACTGAGGTACCCTTGACCAGGACCCTTGGGTGTGCAAGCTGATGCTCTAACCACTTAGCAAACTGGCCATGGCCAGAGTTCTCTTTTTTTTTCTTACAGTTCTAGAAGCTGGGAAGTCCAAGATCAAGGTCCCAGCCTATTCTGTTCCCTGTCCAGGACCCTTTTCCTCTCTTGCAGAAGGTCGGTCCCCTTCTTACTTGTCCTCACATGGCTGGTAAGGAGAGAGGTGTCTTACTCCTAGAAGGCCACCAATCTTAATAAGGATTAGACCCACTGTTATGCCTTAATTTAATCTTAATTACCCTTTTCATTTTATGCTAATTACCTCCTAAAAGCCCTCCCTCCAAATAAAATAGAGTCTCATGTTGGGGGTTAGGGCTTTAACACATGAATTTGAGGGAGGGTGGAACACAGTTCAGTCTGTAGCAATAGTTTATACCCAAGTAAATAACAAGTGATAATTGAAGACTGAAGAAAATGAACACTTTCAAACCTTATATGTACCTGAGGTTCTTTCACATAACCTCTTATTGCCTCATTTAATGAACATAAGGTTTGTGCCTTAGCACTGGTGGGGAATTCTAGGGAGAACTTGTGTGGGAGGTCATGGTTGTCCTTCAGGCAGCCAATCTGAAGAGGTCAGAAAAAGCTACACCAAGCATTCTTAAAGCGCGCTTAGTGTATCAACTATTGGTGGATTTATCTTAATCCTTCTTTAACTTCTGACTTAGCTTGTGCTGTTTCTGGAATAATTAGATCAATAATTACCATCCACGGGGAGTGAAATAATAATTACTTTTTTTTTTTTAATCCTCACCCGAGGATATTTTGAGAAAGTGGAAAAGAGAGGGAAAGACAGAGAAATACCGATGTCAGAGAAACACATCGATTGGTTGCCTCCTGCACATGCCCCAACCAGGGCCTGGGCCGGGGAGGAGCCTGCAACCGAGGCATGTGCCCTTGACCGGAATCGAACCTGGGACCCTTCTGTCCGTAGGCCGACGCTCTATCCACTGAGCCAAACCGGCTAGGGCAGTAATTACTTTTTTTCTGTATTGTTTCCTGTTGTTAATTTAAAGTTTGGTAACCAAGTCTATTTTCACCTTACTTACCCTGGTGAGAGAAGAGTGAGGAAATACAAAGCCTAGCTGCTTGAAGGTCTGGCAGATGTGCGTTCAAATCTTGGATTCAGGCAATTGCTATGAGACTGTGGGCAAGTAACTTAACCTTTCTTTAAAATATATATATATATTTTTTTATTGATTTCAGAGAGGAAGGGAAAGGGAGAGAGAATCATTGATCGGCTGCCTCCTGCATGGCTCCTACTGGGGATGGAGCTTGCAACTCAGACATGTGCCCTGACCAGGAATTGAACCGTGACCTCCTAGTTCATAGGTCAGTACTCAACCACTGAGCCACACCAGCTGGGCAAATCACTTAACCTTTCTGAGTGTCAGTTTTTTCATCTATAAAATAGAGCTAGTAATAATACTGACCACATGGTTGTTGTGATGTTATATTAAAACAGTTTGAAACTACTAAAGAACTGGCCTTGGACTAGATATTTAAGTTATGGGACATCCTCCACTCACACTTCTTTTTTTTTTTTTTAATTTCTTTATTGATTAAGGTGTAACATATTTGTCCTCATCCCCCCATTCCCATCCCACACTCCTCCCCATGGATGCCCCCACCCCCCTGTTGTCCTTAACCATTGGTTAGGCTCATATGCATGCACACAAGTCCTTTGGTTGATCTCTCCCCCCTACCCCCACCCTCCCCTACCCTCCCTCTGAGGCCCGACAGTCCGGCTGATGCCTCCTTGTTTCTGGTTCTGTTCTTGTTCATCAGTCTATGTTGTTCATCATTTCCCCTAGATGAGCGAGATCATGTGTTACTAGAAATATACTTATAAGAACCAAATGTGAGACGAGCAATAATAGTTATGCTGACAGGCAAATGAATCAGTCTGTAGTAAGTTTCTTTCTGGACCAACAGATCTTTTGAGACCCAATTTCAATGTCCACCAGTTCCTTATGTGTACATGTCAGCACTGACTTTTCAGTTCTGGATGGTGGACAAATGGTGGTAATGCAGGTCCGACTCCCTCTGGTTTGGTCTCGCCTGGACCCAGGGGCGCGGCCTCACCCAGACCCGGGATCCAGCCTCACCCGGACCCAGGGGCGCTCACACTTCTGAAGAACACAAACCTCCACCTACAGCCCCCATGTCAAGATGGCTATTTATTTATTCATCAAATTTTTATTGAATGCCTGCTAGTTGTCAAAGCACCTGGCATTCTGAGTGCTAAGGGCAGGGAAGAACAAGACAGACAAAGTTCTTTCTTTTATACAGCTTATACTGTAGTGGGGAGGACTAAATAAATTGAGTTGAGTGCTAAGAGCTATGAAGAAATTAAGTGCAGGGTAATGACATCAAAGAGTGACTTAAAGTAGAGCGGCCTGCGTGTGTGCATGCACATGTATTTGGAAGGAGGGTATTTGACCAAATAAAGGGAGAGACTTCTCTAGGAGCCGAGCTGTGGTTGAGGACTCATCATTCCCTCTAGGAGGGACAGAAAGTGCAAAGCTCATTAGATCCGGCTGGATGCTTTAGATGTCTGTAGGCTGACAAGTGATCTGTTTTAAAAGGGCGGGAGCCAGACAGAAGGCTCTGATTCTTAAGGCCAAAACATTTTTTGGAGGCAGCTCTGTTTTGTGCTAGAAATGGAAGGTAGGATGAACTAAGAAGCAAACTAAAGATGTCTATAAAATAAGGATATGTACATTAACCTGTGCCAGGTAAGAAAAACTGTAATTGTACTTGTAATTCTCTGCCTGTGTGTCAGGATTTTACTTACAGGTCTCCCAACAGGATAAAGCAGCATTTGTCATGCAAATACCACCCGGTGCAGAAGTGAGGGAAGACTGCTGCAGAAGTGAATACAGGCAACATCTTTGATCCCAGGGCACAGGTCTTTGAGAGGACATCTCCAAGCCTTTCGTAGAGGCATTAGAAGGCTATCCAAGCAGCAAAAGTACCTCAGGTGAAAAGCAGGGAGTTTCTGTATAAGGGTTTTCGTATTCTGCATTCTTCTAGAGCCCTTTGTGATAAATGTCACTGGGTGGATTGCAGGATTTAGTATGGCTTCATGGGTATATGCACATGATGAAGAGAACATGATCTCTCTCTGCTTGCCAAATAATGTACAGCCTAAGGAGAAAATCCATAATTAGTATTGAGACTGATCTTAGGAACTGTTCTAGATTTCAAGCCGGTTCTTCCTGGCTCATCAGAGAACTACCAGATATTTTTCTCCCCTTAGGATCATGGCTGATAAAAACCAGGAGATCGGTGGCATCCATTTCCCTTTTCCCTTCACACCCTATTCCATCCAGAAAGACTTCATGGCAGTGCTATACCAGGTGTTGGAGGATAGCAAGATTGGGATATTTGAGAGTCCAACTGGCACTGTAAGTATGAACAGTTGGCCCAAGAGGGCTCTTGGGAGACCCTGACTACACCTAGTCAGAGGTTTATTTGCCTCTGCAGAGATTTTCATGGTTTGGAGTTGGGCAAAGTAGTTCTCTCAGTTTATCTTTCTGAATAATGCTCACTTCCCTCTATTAAATTGTTAAACACAACCCCAGGTTCTAAAGACAATTAGGCTACAGGCAAAGGAGAATTTGAATGGCAGTGGAAGCATAGAACTGAAACTTTTAAGACTTCTCTGGGCACACAACTGCTTTGATATTGAGCAACATAGAAATTACTTCAGCTTATTCACAGATTTAACATGTTGATGTAGTCTCCAGGAACTTGGTTACTGAGTGCTGGAGGGATCCAATCAAGGGCCCCTAAGTTTTTTCTTCCTGGCCTGGAATGAGGGATTTATTAGACATTGTCTGTTGAGGTTGCTAAGGCTGTGGTAATCAGTTCCTACTTCTCTCTTACACTTTACTTATTTTTTATAGCAAGTACTATGTGATAGTGAAATGTATGTGTTGCTGTGAAGGTCCCTCAACTAGGCTGTGACCTCCTGGAGGATAAGGACCTTGTGGTCTCACCTTTGTGTCCCTATCATCTAGCAGAATTTGGCCCATTTGGCCCATAGGAGGCTCCTAGTAGGTGTGTGGAATGAATGAATAAAAGGAAGTAACTCATTCTTTTTCTCTCACTTGCTGATGGAAGCATGTCACTCTCTCCTGAGATGACATGACCTCCTGGGACAGGAAAAGGGCAGACAGGGGTACTATATTGTTTCATTTTGTTCTTTCATGTACACTGAGTGGCCAGATTATTATGATCTCTGAATGCATAATAATCTGGCCACTCAGTGTGTATCCTATAGAATAAAAGGCTAATATATATATATATATATATATATATATATATATATATATATGCTGAGTGGCCAGATCATTATGCGTTCGAAGATCATAATCTGGCCACTCAGTGTATATCCTATAGAATAAAAGGCTAATATATATATATATATATATATATATATATATATATATATATGCTGAGTGGCCAGATTATTATGCGTTCGAAGATCATAATCTGGCCACTCAGTGTATATGTAGTGAGTGGGAGAGAATAAGTCTTGCAATTAACAAAATGTGGGTCATAAATATAATGTGCAGAGGTATTTTTTTCAGTAGTATTCTACTATCACTTTTACCCTCCATTTAACCCAGTGCAATATGACTTCTTCCCCTACCAAACCACTGAAATATTTTTAGGGTCAGTAGTGACTTCCTGTTTAGTAGATCTGGATATCTGAAGCCCTTATTTTGACCATACTGTAACGTTTGACGTTATAGAACATATCCTCCTCTTTTGTTTAAAGCAATATAAAAATTTTAATCAAAGAATAACGCATGTTATTTTAAAAGTCAAATTTATTGCCCTGCCAGGGTGAGCTCAGTTGGTTGAGCATTGACCCATGTACCAGGAGGTTACTGGTTCGATTTCCGGTCAGGGTACATGCCTTGGATGTGGGTTGATCCTCAGTAGGGGCATGCAAAAGATAGCTGATCAATGTTTCTCATCAATATTTCTATCTCTCTCTCCTTCTCCATTCCTCTCTCTGAAATAAATGAACACCTTTTTAAAAAAAAGTCAAATCTGGTGCAATGGGCCGGTGCTTTTAAATATTTTGTCTGTTTCTTAAGAAATGTACTTTTCTCATATAGCACATTTTGAAATTATAACCTATGTGCTCTTGTTTCTTGATTTGTGGATTTTAGTGATTGGTACCTTCCTCTTGTGATGGATAAGATGTAGCTTTCTTACCATCTTTTTCCCTTCCTCTCCTGATGTAATTAGCTGTTTTTAGTCTCTGCTAAGGCAGTATACTATAATTGTTTTTTCATTGAGTAATTTTATTTTTCTAGAGTTAATAATTGCCTTTTAAAAGTTTATTTAGTGTTCAATATGCTTATGCGAACTCCTCACACATCATCCAGTAGTCTCTCAATATGATACAGATTTTCACACTGTCCAAAAGTACAGTTGGCCCTTACCTGTGGGTTCTGCACCCATGGGTTCAACCAACTCCAGGTAAAAAATATTGGGGGGGGGGAAGCTACCTTGTTGCTGACATGTTCTATGTAGTTAGACCTACGACAGTTGCTGAACATGTACAGACTTTTTTCTTATTATTACTCCCTAAACAATATAGTATAGCAATTATTTATGTAAAATTTACATGATATTAAGTATTATAAGTAATGTATACATGATTTAAAGTGTATGGGATTATGTGCATAGGTTACATGCAAATACTAAGTCATCTATCTATCCTAAATAATAAAAGGCTAATATGCAAATTGTCCCCTCCACCAAGAGTTGACAGGGAGTTGACCAGGGGGCGGATCGACTGGCCAACTGTATATGGCCCCTCCCCCCAGGCCAGCCAGGCCCAGTCGGCCCTGATGGGGCAGGCCGACTGGACCCCGCCCATGCACAAATTCGTGCACCAGGCCTCTGGTGTATATATAAAAGCCTAAGCGACTGGAATGCCAGAACAACCAGAATGACTGGTCGCTATGACACACACTGACCACCAGGGGGCAGATGCTCAACGCAGGAGCTGCCCCCTGGTGGTCAGTGCGCTCCCATAGTCAACCTCCCGCGGACGGCCAACCTCACCAGACCCCTCCCAGTGGCTGGCCAACCTCCCATAGTCCCTCCCCACAGCCGGCATGCCCTGGCCGGCAGGAAGGAAGGCCCTGGCCGGCCACCAGCAGGAAGGAAGGCCCTGGCCGGCCACCAGCAGGAAGGAAGGCCCTGGCCGGCAGCTGGCAGCTGGCAGGAAGGAAGGCCCTGGCCGGCCACCAGCAGGAAGGAAGGCCCTGGCCGGCAGCTGGCAGCTGGCAGGAAGGAAGGCCCTGGCAGCCGGAAGGCCCCGATCGGCCCTGGTCGCCTAGGGACCCCACCCGTGCATGAATTTTGTGCACCGGGCCTCTAAGTTTTATATAAGGGACATGAGCATCTACAGATTTTTGTATCCTTGGGGGTCTTGGAACTAATCGCCCATGAATACTGAGGGACAGCTATAGAGCATTCCCATGAAACCTTTCATAAGCCAAAATGACAGTAAAGTGGAGAATATCTTCCAGTTCCCAAAAGTTTGCTTTATGCAAGTTTGTGTTATACCACTGTGCTTTTACAAAAGAGCTAAGTTTGCCTAATGCGAACTTTTGGAAAGTGGGGGATACCTGTGTTCCCTGTGTAAAGTTATCATCTTAGTCTGCTAGAGTTGCTACAACAAAATGCTATAGACTGGGTGGTTTAAATGACAGAAATTTATTTTCCCGCAGTACTGGAGACGAATGTCCAAGAGTAAGGTTGCAGCAGGCTTTAGTTTCTGGTGAGGATCCTCTTCCTGGCTTTCAGACGGCCATCTTCTTTCTGTGTCCTCACATGGCAGAAAGAGAGAGGGGTCCGGCGGCGGGGGTCGGGGGGGAGAGAGACAGACAGAGAGACACAGAAAGAGAGAGATTTGGTGTCTCTTCCCCTTTTATAAGGACACCACCAGATCTATCAGAAGATCAGGGATACCTTTATGACCTCATTTTACCTTAATTACCTCCTTAAAGACTGTTTTTCCAATATGGTCATGAGCAGGTTAGGGCTTGAACATATGAATTTTGGGGGGGATAAGTTCAGTCCATAGCAATAATCAATTCCATTTTACCTTGAAGACTTCCTTGAAGTCCTTCACCCATTTGTTCTAATCTGAATTAGTTGTTCCTTAGATCTACTTCACAGCAATTGCTGGAGGATTTCCCTTTGCTCCTTTTTTAAAAAAAAAAAAAAAATCACCTTTTTTTAGGATAATCGCTATATAGTAATATGTATCCCTTTTAAGTCTACAATTCCAATGAATTTTGATAGATGTGAACACCCATATCATCACCACGATCAAGATGCAAGACCTATCCATCACCCCAGAAAGTTCCCTGTACCTTCTGGAAGTGGCTCCCTGCTGCTGCCCCTCCATTCTCAACACACCAGCCTCAGCCATTGATCTGCTTTCTGTAGATTAGCTTTATCTTTCCACTATTCCATAAAAATGGAATCAGACAGTATGTACTCTTGTATCTGGTTTCTTTTATTCACTCAGCATATTTTTGAGATTCATCCATGTAATGTTTATTTTTCCTTATTTTTTTTTCGGTAATGGATTCTCTGTTTCTTAGACACATATCTTCTTAATTTATTTCCTTGTTTTGGTAGAGAGTCTTCCTGAAAAGGGCTGTGTAGGTAAGTGTTTAAGACTTTGCTGGCCTGAAAATGTATTAGTTCTACTTGGTTGGTATTAATAGTTTGGCTGGATATATAAGTCTAGTTTCAAAATAATTCTCCCTCACAGTTGCTCCCTCTGTTCACTAGTTTCCATTGTTGCTGTTGAGAATTCCAGTGGTAGTCTGCACCTCAGTCCTCTGTGACCTGATTCCACCTCACCCTCCAAAGTTTTTAGGATCTTCTCTTTACCCTTTGTGTCTGAAATTGCATGCTGACGGACCTACTGTGCGTATGTTTAATTTCTTGTACTGGTTACTTGAGCACTTTCCATCTGGGTCATCTACCTCTCATTCTAAGACATTTTCTTGTATTTGATAATAATCTTGTTGGTACTCCCATTCACTGGGTTTGGGCCCCCTGGTTAATCCTATAATTATGTTTTCTTCTAATTGCTCATCTCTTTGAGCACCATGGTTTGTTTTTGTTTTTGCCTAAAATTCTACTTCTTTAAGATTTCTTTAACTTCACTGTCCAGTCTTTCTATTCAGTTTATTTTGGCTGTCATCTCTTAAATATTCAAGAACGTGTTCTTATTCTGTAATTAAAAATAAAAAAAAGCATCCTGTTCTTGTTTCATGGAAATAATATCGTTCTGAAGATATCAATTATAGTAGTAGTTGGAAGTTTTCCCCCCCTGCATTGCCCCTCTTCCCCCAATTTGGGGTATTATGTTTTGAGGCTTTCCTCAAATGCCTGGCGATCCTTGGCTGTCTTCTGTTGGTGTTCAAGCAGATGCCACTGCAAGGCTGAGTGACAGGCCTGTGATGGAGGCTGTGGCCATAGGCCCAGCCACTGTTTGGGGCTTCCATTTGTCAGTATTTGTAGAATTTTCCCTAGGGCCATCTAGTTTTTCCAGAGAAGTCTCTCCTTTGAACTCTTGCCTAGTGGGTCCAAGCCTGACAGCCAGTATTTTGGAGGGACTAGAGACGTGACTTTAGGTACACAGTCTCTCAGTGCCCTGCTTTCAGCCCTCTTCCCCACGCTTCACTCCACCTGCTGTCTCCAGGGCCTCCGGGCTCAGCTTTACCAGAGAATAAACTGTCTGCTGTGAGGAGTGGGGACTGCAACCTGGGGGTCTAATTATCCTTAAAAGAATTTCAATTAATCCCTTTGTTTTCATTGTTATTCCGTGGCCCTGCTAGTTTCCGGGCGTTTCTGAGGGGGGATCTGAGGAGACTTCTGTAGACACCTGGGCTCGGTGTCCTTTACTCTGCTAGGTTGGTTCCATTTCTCTGCTTTCTCTCCTAAAACTTGTTACTATCCCTTCTTCCACTTTCTTGTTTTTGTGGGTGTAAGCCTCTCTTATGCCTTTGTTATAATTTTAATGTGTTTCAGAAAAGACGCAGAAGAGCTAGAAGAGCATGTGTACATTCCACCTTGTTTAACCTGAAGGCCCAACTCCTCCCTCTCAGGTCTTTCCGTCTTCAGCTCCTTGTCCATTCCAGGCATCCTCTCCTGCTGCTCAGCCCTTCATGTTGGTGCTCTCGGTTCTGTGGCCTCATCTGTGTACTTCAGTTGCCTTCAAGAAGAAGCCACTGTCTTCCACGTCCCACCCCTAATAGAGCTCCCTCCTGTCCTTGTGCCCCACTGCCTGCAGGGGTGCCATGCCGTTACAGGCTGTGCCTCACCTTCTAGTCCTCTGCCTCAGATGCCCGTTCCCCCCCGCCCCGATGATGCCTATTTTCCTTTAAGCGTCATCTTTTTAAGCCTTTTATGAGACCACCACATTGAATTGACCTCTTGCCTTTGTGCCCACTGTGCCTTGTATAGCATTGCAGTTCTGGAGTCCGTGTCCCGCAGGAATGCATAACCCTTCAAGTCATATGTTTAAGTTTGTGCCTGTGGGTACTTTCTAGAGAGCTCTGTGTTCCCACCATCAAGCCCAGTGGTTGCTACAGCTCCTGTGTAGGTGTTTAGAAAGAATGAATTTAGTTTTCTTTGCATAAACTTTTTAAACTGTGTTATTTTAACAAAATCCCCAGGAAATAACATTGTACAAAGCTAGGTATACTGTGGGTACTTTATTAAATTTATTTCATAACAGGTGAGCAGTTGATTATACATCTTTTTAACGTTTTCCAGCCTAAAATTTCTGTGGCCTTATTACGGAACATGGATCTGCAGTGCTTTGGTGGTCTTTTTTCCTTGGTGTTAAAGAGTTTGCCACTGTTGTTTCTGGAAGATAACTTTGCCCTCAGAAACTTCCTCAGCTCACTTTCAGGAGGAGGTTGCTGGCTATCTAACCAGGCATCTGTGCCTGGACCATGTTACATGGGGGACGTCTCTCCTACTCCTCACTTGATGACAGCTGAAGCTGATGGCTCCCATTCCCAGGCAGCACAGAATGGCTGCCCCAGGCTTTCCTGGAGACTGCTGTCTGCAAGTCTTTGTCACTCAGTTTCTATCAAAAATGGACAGAAAGGAAACATATGGGGCTTTTCTAAACATATGTGAGCCATCCATTCTTCAGAAGTACCCATCAGTCACAGAGCCTTCTGAGAATTTGATGAAAGCGAATAGATCCTCATCCCAAGTTAATAGTATTTTATTATCCTATATAATAAAAGCCTAATATGCTAAGTGTCCAGTTGTCCATTCAATCAATCAAAGCATAATATGCTAATGATATGCTAAGGCCTCTCAACTGCTCACTATGATATGCACTGACCACCAGGGGGCAGACAGTTGACCAGTAGGTTAGCTTGCTGCTGGGATCCGGCCAATTGGGACTGAGCAAGACAGGCTGGACATACCCTGGAGCCCTCCCGTGGTCCCTTCCTGGCTGGCCAACCTCTCGAATCCCTCCCTGGCCCAATTGTGCACTGGTGGGGTCCCTCGGCCTGGCCTGCGCCCTCTCGCACTTAGGGGCTGTCGGAGAGCTGGTTTCAGCCCAATTCTGCAAGCCAGACTGAAGGACCCCAATGGTGCACAAATTCATGCACCAGGCCTCTAATTACTTAATAATAGCAACTCCCTCACCCCCCCAAAAAAACAGGCCCTGGTTGCTCATTTATGTACCAGGTGTTCCCTCTAATCTTGGTGTAGGTATTAACTTTTATGTGTATTAACTTAATCAATGCTTGTAGCAACTCGGAGGAAGGTCCTACTATTACTGGTATTCCCATTTTGCATTTTTAGAAACAAGCCTAGAGAAGTTAGCCTAAGGCCACAGAGCTGATAGGTGGAGGAGCCAGTATTTGGCCCAGGCAACCTGGCAGTGAAGTCTGAAGCTCTAGCCACTATGCTCTGCTGTTTCTGCCCAACCTAGACACACATGCATTTCACCTGCAGTTCATTCAAGCCCAGATTAGGCTCAGAACCTCACTCTGGATACTCCGAGATCACCCCTGGGTTAAGCAGGCTTGGGGGAGTGATGGCCTGGACACGAAGGTGTTGATTCACCTGAAGTGACCTGCCCTTTGGATACCAGAAGCAGCAGCTTTGTGAAACTCATGGCAGCAGCCTTTCTGGAAGGACTGTTATAACAAATCCTGGCAACGTGGGTGGCTTAAACAACATAAATTTGTTCTCTCCCAGTTCTGGAGGCCAGAAGTGAGAAGGAACCAAGCCTCCCAACAGCTGGGTTTCAGGGTTGGTTCTTCCTGAGGGCCGTGGGAGAAAGGTCTGTTCAGGCCCCGCTCCTTGGCTTGTAGATGTCTCTTTTATTTCCCTGTCGATCACCTTCCTTTTCGGCCTGTGTGTCCAAATTTCCCCTTTTTATAAGGACAACAGTCAGATTGGATTAGGGCCCACCTCATCTTGACTAAATACACCTGCAATGACCCTGCCTCCAAATAAGGCCACATTCTGAGACATTGGGGGTTGGGACTTTGACATGGATTTGGGGGAGACAAGATTCAACCCCATAACACGGACCCACGGGGAGAATTCTGGTCTTTAAATCAAGAATTGTGTTCTTGAGAGCAGTTGGTTGCTTCAGCAAAGTTATAAACACCGGGACTATGGGGCTGGTCATGTTCTACCTGCACACCAGCTGCTTGAAAGGTGTTGCTCCTCCTCGGCACGTGGGTAGCATTTCATGCTCCACATGTTTTTGCTTTAATTGTTTTGGGGGCTATTTATCTACTTTCTCACTTCTAGTTATGTTGACTTACAGTAGTTATGTGTAACCTGATAAGCCACTTCAAATTCTTTCAGGAGCAGTGAGTTGTATAACTAAGCTAAGAGCTTCATTTTCTTGCTAATTTCCTTCTCTTCCCCAGGCTGGTCTAATATTTAAAGTCAGACTTTCTTTGACGCTTCAGTAAAATGGGAAAGGTCATTTGGGAAGCTTGGTTTGTTGTCCTCTATTTCTGAAAACATGTTTTTCCCGTAGGGAAAATCCTTAAGTCTTATTTGTGGGGCCCTTTCCTGGCTCCGTGACTTTGAACAGAAGAAACGTCAAGAGGAGGCACATCTCCTTAAAACTGGAACTGCCCCCTCCGGTGATGGGAAGGACCAGCCCCCACTTATTTCATCCTCACATCAGGAGACCCCAGACACTCTGAGGCCCACTGGAGAACCTGACTGGGTTACTCAGTTTGTGCAGAAGAAAGAAGAAAGGGACCTGGTGGACCGGCTAAAGGTGAGATCCAGCGTAAAAGAAGTGGCTGTGATCTAGGAAACAGGACTTCGGTGATTATTTGGGATTGATTCTGAGATTTAGATAGTGTTCTTCGCCTTTGCAGTGCCTCTTAGCTCTCCTGCCAGCTTTGTTGAGTTAATGGTGCTGCACCCTTGCTATCTTTTTTTGTTGTTAACCCTCACCTGAGGATATTTTTTCCATTGCTTTTCAGTGAGAGTGGAAGGGAGGGTGGAGAGAGAAACATCAATGTGAGAGAGACTCTCACATGGATCAGTTGCCTCCCCACACATGCTGCCCCGACCGAGGGTGCAGAGTGAACCCATAACCCAGCTACGTGCTCTTCACTGGGAATCGAACCTGTGACCCTTTGGTGCATGGGCCAGCACTCTAACCACTAAGAAACACTGACCAGGGCCTTGCTGTCTTTTTAAAGCTAATGTCAACAGGCCTTCTCTAGACAAGGGGTTGGCAGTTCCCATTCATTACCCACCTGGGAAAGGAACCTATCTCACTGTTGCCATTGGCAACATGGTTTCATAGCTGCAAACTCAGTAAGGAATGCATTTGATTGTGAGAGTATGTGGCTCTGGGAGGGGATATGCAGACTTCCTGCAGTGAGCAGCGAGGCCGGGACCTGGCGAGGCTCCGGGTCTGGTGATGAGTGCCGGCCAGGGGAGGAGAACCGCCCTGTGTGAAGAGGCACTAGGCTGAGCAGCCCCAGACTCTGTAAGAAAGGCTTGGTTTGGGGCTTCCTGCAGTAATCTCCTTTATGGCTTCTTTCCCCTTTAGAAGGAGCAGATCAGGAGGAAGAAGCGAGAAGAACGCCTACAGCAGCTCCGTCACAATACACAGCTCAAGTATGCAGCCAAGCGTGAGGTGAGTGTCATCTGGAGTGGCTGCTTGGGGCCTCGAGGTTTGCTCCTTTGGGTGAGTAGCCAGGTCCTCAGGTTCCGTTCCCTGACCCCCACTCTCTAAGTCCTAATGACCCAGTGGATGGGAGCTTGAGCCGAGGTAGTGTTACCTGGGATATTGATACCAGTAAAGCAGCAAGGCCCGAGTTAATGGGGTGTGTGTGTGTGTGTGTGTGTGTGTGTGTGTGTGTTTCCTTGGGGATGGCCACACTGAGGCTGACTCTGTCGAAGGTGGGGCATCAGTACTGAGGTTATCTTTCCCCTCCTGCACTGCTCCTGTACAGAGACAGGAAGAAGAAGAGACTGAGCGTCTCCTCCGTCTCAGCAGGGACATACTGGCGGCAGGAACAGAGGCCGAGCCGCTGGAGCAGCTAGCATCTGGGGAGGAGGAGCTGGTCCTCTCGGAGTACGAGAGTGATGAGGAGAAAGGAGCCCCTAACGGGTAAGATAGCACTTCTGCTCCACCCGCCGTCCTGCTGAGCCCACATGGGAGGCAGCTCCTTCCTTGTGCCCAGAAAGCAGCAGGCTTCCTTGTCACTCTTCGGGCATCTGAAGGGATGGAATGCCAGCCACTGCCTCTTTTCTCTCAGCCAGGCTCCTCCTCAGGGTGCGTAAGTGATAATGGCAGTGATAGCCAGTCCTCTCTCTCTGCCGGGCACTGGCTGCACATGTGTAAATGCCATTCTCACATCAGTATTTGTGTCTTCCCTTTACACCTGAGGAAGCTGTGGCCCAGCCAGGTGTGATGCCTTGGCCAAGGCCACAAGGCCAGGCAGCGAAGAACTGAGACTTGAACCCGCCCACCCTGCTCTAGATCTCAGACTCTTTTTTTTAAAAATATTTTATTGATTTTTTACAGAGAGGAAGAGAGAGGGATAGAGAGTTAGAAACATCGATGAGAGAGAAACATCGATCAGCTGCCTCCTGCACACCCCCCACTGGGGATGTGCCCGCAACCAAGGTACATGCCCTTGACCGGAATCGAACCTGGGACCCTTGAGTCCGCAGGCCGACGCTCTATCCACTGAGCCAAACCGGTTTCGGCTAGATCTCAGACTCTTAAGTACCAAACTGCATTGGGTACAGGTGCTTACCCACACCACCATCTTGGTTCCTGTGTCCTGTGATTTAAATCCAGGCCTTTCAGACAAAGCTGACTGAACAGTTCTTAATTGACAGGAAACTAACCCTGTAACAGTCAGTGATGGCGAACCTATGACATGTGTGTCAGCACTGACATGCGTAGCCATTTCTGATGACACGTGGCCGCATGCCGAGGATGAAACATTTGCGACTAGAGTCTTGGAGTTATTTTTTTCCTCAAAGTGACACACTACCCAAGTTATGCTCAGTTTTTTGGCAAAGATTGACACACCAAGCACAAAAGCTTGCTCGTCACTGCTGTAACTAACTCCTTTTCTAATAGCCCAAGGCAATGAGCATTTCTGCTTTTTAAAATAACTGAATTGCTAGGTGAACAAAAACAAAAACAAAAATCTATCGATGACCCCACCTTATACACAAGGTAGAGTATATCTGAAAAAGGATTTTGTGTTTTCTAAGACGCTTAGACTAAAAACGTTGACTAAACAACCAGCCAAGTAATGCAGGTTGACTGACAGTCCCCAGTGCTGATGGGCTCCTCATTCATTCCTAGAAAGGGCGGACTTCGTTCATTCACACATCCAGCCTTGCACCGAGATCCTGCTGAGTTTGTGCACTATGTGGCATGTGATTTATTTATTTAGTTTTTTAATTTAAGTTTTTTGTAAATTCTGAGGGGAGAAGAGATTGATATGGTCATAAGTGACAGCATCTTTTATTCTCTCACCCGGTCATTTGGGGCTTCACTCAGGAAATGTACATGGAGTTGCTGCTGTTTGCAGGCTATGGGGAGGGCGGGGGCAGGGGGCCATCTGTAGAAACAAGACACACCCAGATCCGCCTGTGGACAGGATAGGGTGGTTGAGGAGACAGAAGAAAAAACGGTGTTTGAAAGAGATGAATATCACAGGGACCATGGCAGTGTGTCACAGGGCAGGCAACCCTGCCAGGGGAGATTGAGGAACGCTGCCCAGACCAGGTAATGTTTATGAGAAGATCTTGAAGTTGGCTAGGTAAAGGGAAGAAGTGAGGGAGAGAGCATTCCTGACACAGAGCACAGCATGCCCAGGCTCTGATAGAGTGATAGGTCAAATTCTCTTGGTGAACTGAGAGAAATCTCATTTGCTGGAGGTTAGACAGTGAGAGGAGAGTAGCCTCGGATGACAGTCAAACATTGACCCTAGGGTTTTCTTACTACCATGTTCTTTCTCTCTCTCTCCTGAGTGGCAGTGGGAGGATGGCTTTGGTGTTAGCCTGGGGCGTCTCTCTGACCGAGAGCACAAGCGAGCACGACGGCTTTGGTGGAACTTCATTACTGGGGTGTGTGCGTCTCCTTCTAGCTCAGAGCGCGATCCTCAGTTCGTTTCTCAGTTGTTTAGGTCTAGGGCTGATCGCTGGCACGTGGTTAGATGCTCAGTAAGTGTGTGTCTAGTAGGCCTGCATTTGCGAGAAGAATGTTTTTCTGTGTTTGTTTTTCTCAGATTAGATGAGGATGAGGATGACCTGGAGGAAGAACATGTAACTAAGGTAAGAGGCCGTGTCCTGTGCTTTGTGCTGTGATTGGCCTGGAGTCCAGGGAAAATGCGAGGGTCCCTCCTGTAGGTGAGGAGCCTCCAGCCCACTGACTGTCTCCCCAGACCCAGACCTTGGTCTCTAGGTGCTCACCTGGCCGGCTGGTCTGGGCACCTGGGAAGACATCTCGTGGGAGTGGTGTCTGGGCTCATGTGCCGCAGGACATGGAAGAACAGCCATTCTGGGCCAAGGACCCTGGGTCTCTCTCTGCATCAGGGGTTGGGGAAGGCCAGGGCAGGTCAGAGTGAGAGCTCTTTGTCCTTTGGATGTCTGATGGCATGCTTCTCTTTTGTTCATATTTTCATTTGCATGGAAAGCTATGAGGCGTATGTGGTGCCAACACTTCTCAAATTCAAATCATTTGGTTTCATTCACGTAATACCTTTGTTTTCTCTGTTGAAATTGGACCCCTCTCTCTTTTTCTCTTTTCCTCTCCTCACTCTTCTAAATCTTAGCGGAGTACAGAGAAAGAGTGTTCAGCTAAGCCTACTCCTGCTTTACTGCCAGCCCCACCCTCATGCCCTTGGGAGGAGTGTGTGGAACGGCCCCTCACCACACCCCAGAATCTTAGGGACCTTTTCCATGTCAGGAGTCACCACTCATGGAAATACCTTTCCTAAGGTGGCCCAGCCCTCCAGAACAGTTGGATTAGGGGCTGAGCATGACTGATGGGAGGAGTCCCATCTGGTGGGCATTCTCTTGAACTTCAGGAGTTGAGGATGAGGTGGGGAAACCCTGGTATTTTGCTAAGATCTTCTGTGGGACAGAGTCACTTGCTTTAGGTTTGTATATTTGTGGCCCCTTTCCCCATTCCCTCAGCCCATCACCCATGGCATTCCTTGATGTGCAGAGAATATTTGAGGAGGTTATACTGTCTTTGAAATCCCTTGCTTTTCCTCGGCGCAGATTTATTACTGCAGTCGGACCCACTCCCAGCTGGCCCAGTTTGTGCATGAGGTACAGAAGAGCCCCTTTGGCAAGGACACCCGGCTCGTCTCCCTCGGCTCTCGGCAGGTAGACAGAGGCAGGGCGCCTCGGCCCTGGTGCTCCCTTCCTTGTGCCTTTGTCTTCCTCTTCCAGGCAGGCTGAGGAAGGGGAGGATAACCTCTTCCCTGGCCTTGCTGACCCTTGGAAGGGAACGGGGGAGGGCTGCTGTGTATCATTTAGCCAGCACCATTTCTTTAACTCTTGCTCCTCTGTCTCATAGAATCTTTGTATAAACCAAGACGTGAAAAACCTGGGTTCTGTGCAGCTGATTAACGACCGCTGTATGGAGCTACAGAGGAGCAGACACGGTAGCCACCTGCACCCTTGAGCTAAAGGAGCAGCTTCTGGGACCATCCTGTGGCCTCGGGCAGTGCTGGGAGTGAGGGGGAGGGGCCTGGGCCAGCCCGATACAGACATGGTTTCTTCCTAAAGAGCCTCTCCTTGGGAAAAGGTGTTTTTGCTTTCTGGGTCAGTGTTAATTCCAGAATCCGAGTTTTGAACAGAGTAAAATACCAGAGTGTCATGATGAGACCAGAATAAATAGTTCATGTAAGGGTTTTGTAGACATGACCCAGCCTGCTCCTGGCCACAGGACAGTTACCGTTCTTTCTGCCTTTGCCCCCGTGCTGCCCACCCGCAGAGAGCAAGAGCCGAGCTGAGGACCAGGAGCCCAAGCAGAGAAGGCAGGCATCCCGGGCTGCCTGTCCCTTCTACGGCCATAGGCACCTGCAGCTCTTCCAGGACCAGGTGAAGGTCCTGGCGCTGTAGACACTGTGTGCCAGTGCAGCTGGAGGTGAAGGACATCGAGCAGCTGGTGGCCCTGGGGAAGGAGGCTGGGGCCTGTCCCTATTATGGGAGCCGGTTTGCCATTCCAGCTGCCCAGGTGAAGACCGCAGAGGGTTGGGCAGTAGCTCTTGGCTTTCACTGCAGCCTAGGCCGTGAGGGAATTCCTTCCTCCTCTTAGTTTGGGAAGGTGTCACCGGCCATGGTTGGACTGACCGACACACTGCACACTGATGACACGTAACCCACTCTCTCCTAGGGCATCCGGTGGCAGGAGGCCCCAGGTCCCTTGGTGGCTGTTCTGCAGGGACTATGGCATTATGGGGGGTCAGATCCAGGAGAAGGTGTGCATTCCTAGTTGAAACTACAGTGAGAGATGCCAGGGCAGACACCGAGAGGAATGGGAGCTACAGAACATAAATCTGTTTCCAAATGGCTGTTCAGAGTGACTGTCCTAACTGTGTACTTACTGCAGCATTTGAGAGGACTGTTTTTATTATTTAAACAGAAAAGCTGCCAATTTAACAGGTCAAAAATTATACTGTTATTTGGTTGTTATGATTTAACATTTCTTGCTACTTCCTTCATTTGAGTGACTTTTGGAAATAGGATATTATTTGTAGAGAATTCCATATAATCAAGAAAAGGTTAAAGTCGATTTTAAAAGATGCAGTGAACTGTGTTAGTAATAATTTCGTGTGGCAGTAATTGCTCATCAGTCTGTTTCCCTGGGCTGCGTGTGTGGTCCTCGGAGCAATGCAGCAGCCCTCCCAGCACTCCCCTGTCCTTCCCGGGTCTGCCGCAGCGAGGGTTAGCGCTGTAGACACTGTGTGCCAGTGCAGTAAGATGTCCTGAAATTCTTATGATCTTGACTTTTTAAGGCCCTTTTCACCTCATTTTTGCTTTTATGGTATCCCATGGAGCTAGCAAAGGCAGGTACTTTCCATATTCTACCCCTGGGACAACTGGGGTCCAGAAAGGTTAAGTGGTTTATCTGTTTTCTCACAGTAGGTGAGTAATGGAACCATATTAAAACCTGGGTCTTAAGTTTCCAGTTTTCTGGATTTTCACTTGGTTTATCAGTATTCTTTTAACTGGAAAATCGTCATAACACCAGAGCCACTAAAAAATGTACAGAATGTTTTTATTTTTGTTACCCAACCCCACTTCTTAACCCTGTTTTGACAGTTTATCAAGCCCATTTTGCAGATGAGGAAAATGAGGCTCATGGGAGCTAAATGACTTTCCGGGAATCACACAGCTGGGCAGTGACAGGTCCTGGGCCGGTGCCCTGGGCTGCCTTCTGCTGCACTCGTGGTTTTCACCTTTTTTTTTTTTTTAGGAAACTTGGGTGCCTCGGGGGCTACCTTGGGGGTATGGACAAGGCTAAGCAACTGGGGTGCCCCTCCCCATAACCCCACTCTTGGTTCAGTCAAAAGTCAGATCAGCTTTACTTTTGTTTCATATATTTGATGTTCCACATCAAACTTTTGAGGAGTCTGTTGCTAAAAGCACAGTACGATGCGATCCTTTCCCTGCACCTATTCTGGGCAGGAAATAAAACTGTTCACACCAGGAACTGAGGGCAGGCTGGTGACCCTACTCTGGGAGGGAGTCCCGCCCCACTCAGGTGGTCCCATCTCCTCCCAGGTGGTGGTGCTGCCCTACCAGATGCTGCTGCACACGGCCACCCGGCAGGCCGCGGGGATCCGGCTGCAGGGCCAGGTAGTGATCATCGATGAGGCGCACAACCTGATTGACACCATCACAGGCATCCACAGTACGGAAGTCAGTGGATCCCAGGTAGGTCAGCCTCTCCCTCTGGAGCCAGGGTTTATCATGGGGCAAAGGATCATTTCCCTAACTGCCTGGACCTGGGATTCCTCCATAAATGGCGCTTGGTAGTGGTGCACTGCGTCAAGGCGGCAGCCTCATGAGAGGTGACTGCTTTCTAGCGGATCTCATAACTGGGATCTAGCTCAGGCAGAGGGGCTGGTGCCTTGGTCTTCACTGGCCTGTGTTGTCCTGAGTCCCTCCAGCCCAGGATGCTGCTAACCATTCCATGATCCAGGATAATGGCTTGAGAGAAGCAGGGTCCTCATGTAGTTAGATGATACTGCTTTGAGAGGATTTAACTGAAGAATGCTCAAGATTTCTGAAAACTATTTATTGCCTGTTAAGTGCCATGCATTGTAGGAGTTTCCTCTGATGTTCACGTCTACTCTGCATTGGGCTGGTATTCCTATTTTACACTGAGAACTCAGAGATTCAGGGAGGTTTAGGCAGTGCCTAAGGTCACATAGCTAGTAAGTGGGAAACTGGGATTTGACCACTGGTTTCTGACCCTGAAACCCACGTGACATTCCACCACCTCTACTGACCAATGCCTGGGTTGATCTTCGGCTGGGACATGATGGTTACCTTGAACTATCACCCTTAGTAGGCAACGTCTTTTCCCAGCCCAGTAAGAACTAGAGGGGGCTTTGTTACCGGAGAGTCAGCCTCTTGCTTTTTCCCTGGCACAGAGTGGCCCCTGCAGCAGAACCTGCCTGCCTTCCCTCTCTCAGGTCCCACCAGCCCACGGGCCTTTAAAACCCACACCTTTAGTCTGTAACCAGCCCCACTCTCCTCACCTTGATTGCCTCCTATGTGTCCTGGGCTGGCATTTTCTAGCCACAATCTAGACCAGTGGTCGGCAAACTGCGGCTTGCGAGCCACATGCAGCTCTTTGGCCCCTTGAGTGTGGCTCTTCCACAAAATACCACGTGCGGGCGTGCACGTACAGTGCGATTGAAACTTCGTGGCCCATGCGCAGAAGTCAGTTTTCGGCTCTCAAAAGAAATTTCAATCGTTGTACTGTTGATATTTGGCTCTGTTGACTAATGAGTTTGCCGACCACTGATGTAGACAATTGGCACAGCCCTGTTCCACTTGCCCAGACCCTAGTCTGCCTTCATGCCCATTTCTTCTCTCCTCAGCTCTGCCAGGCACATTGCCAGTTGCTCCAGTACATGGAACGATTCAGGTGAGACACCACCTCCAGAGGGGAAGGGAAAATCCGCTCAGCCTCAGCACCCCTAAGCCAGCCTCTGAGAGGAGGCACTTAGGTTGGCATCTCTGCGGGGTGGCCTAGCGTGCTGCTGTCTCCTGTGTGTGTGCACCCACATAGGCCAGGGGTGCTCAGGACACAGCACCTGGCTCCGAAGGCCGTGGGTCACAGCCAGCCTGTTTTTCTGGGGGAGTATTTGTAGCTTGTGACCCAGTTAGAAAGACACCAGCCAGAAAGGCCTCAGCTTGGGGCACTTAGAAGGGAAGGTGCTGTTGGAGTAACCCACTTGCTGTCTGTTGGTTTGTCCTCAGGAAGCGTTTGAAGGCCAAGAACCTGATGTACATCAAACAGATCCTGTACCTGTTGGAGAAGTTGGTGACTGTGCTGGGTGGTAAGGAGCCCCGCCCCGCCCTAACTCCATCCTGCTCCGCTCGTTGGACTCGGCTCCCTGGACGCTGTCAGGACGTCTAACTTACTAGTAGATCTTTTTCAGGACCCTGGTTTATTCACTGTTCTGAGGTAGTAATAGCACTACAATACAAGTGAATGACGTTTTACATAGTATGATAGCAGCTGGAGTGCTCCTGTGAGGACGGCAGCATGGGTGTGTTGACTCTCAGTGACACGAGTGAATGAAGCTAGAGCCTCTGGTTGCTGAGCCCATTGAGAGGAACTAGAACCCACTGGCTCCAGGTCCCATGCACCTTTCCAGCATTCTGTGCAGCAGCCCTTTCCTTCCCCGGGGATCCTTTTGAATGCTTTCATGGAAGCGGAAGTCCAGGACGCCAGCGTGGTTGTTCTGAGGGGATTTTGTCTCATGTTGGTGCTCTTGGCTTCCATCTCTGCCGTGCCTCCGTCATCGAGCAGCTGGGCGTGTCCTGTTGGCGCCTGCCTAAACTGGGGTGGCTACTCTGTCCCTGCCTCTCTGTGAAAAGAATCACCAGGCTTTGGTCTCCAAATCACTTGTGGGTCAGGCTTTGAGGCTTCCTGGAACATCTGTCCTCAGTGGCGGGAGTCTATGGGTATTAAAAATAGCAAAAAGCCGGTTCACAGACAAATGTTCTTATTTTACTAGTACACTGTGGAGTGTGAGAGGATGGGGCCAGAGGACCACCATCTTGACCTGTTGGAATTCTCTTTTAGGGAACATTAAGCAAAATCCCAATACACAGAGCCTTTCAAAGACAGGTAAGAGGGTGGCCCTCATGGGCCCAGGGCTGGTCTGAGCCAGTTCTGAGCTTCCCTCTGGGACCCCAACACCGTGGTCTTCAGAGCAGGACCCCAAGGCTCGTTTGTTTACCCTTAGGGACAGAGCTGAAGACCATCAATGACTTTCTCTTTCAGAGCCAGATCGACAACATCAACTTGTTCAAGGTAGAGGTTTTACTGGTCCATGCTAGCTCATCAGATCTTATCCTTACCCCTACCTGTGGCAGAACACTGTGTTAACACTATGGAAGGAATAAAAAGGAAATTCCTTCTGTCCTCAGTCAGTCCAGAGGGCTGAGGATCTACAGCACAGACATACCATTAACACTTAAAAAAAAAAAAGTAATGTCAGTAACAAAACATAATCCAGGACCTAGGGTTGAAGGGTCAGAGAGATTAGGGGGGAAAGGTGTCTTTGTTTGTACTTAATAAGCACAACTAGAGACGCCCGGCCCTCCGCTTTACTCCATCTTTCTTGGGGCACGGTCTTTCCCCTGGGCTGCTGGGTAGAGCTGGAAGTTAATTTTGTGAGTGTGATCCTGCTGTTGGGCTGCGGGGAGTGAGGTCACAGCTGGGCCACTCTGCTTGACCTTTTCTCGTCTTCCCCCTCCAGCTGTGATTTATTGCAGCCTCACAGTTTTGCTTGCTCCAGGCCTACATATTGGTGCTCTCCCCGGGGCCAGACTCACAAACTTATGATTCTAGTTTACTAACAATGACGGAACAATCACTGTGTTTGAGGCAGTGGGCCAGGTCCTGTGACTGTAGAGTAGGGTGTGCCATCACCATTCTAGAGCAAAGGAAGCCGAGGCTCAACGAGGTCACCCATTGTGCCCCATAGCCTGGATAGCTGTTGAATTTACCCCACCTTTTCATTTCCACAGCTGCTGCTTCAGTGCAGTCTTTTCCTTTGCTTCTTTCTGGTTTTCTTGATTTCATTCTGTCTCCCTTCTAATAACTTTTACAAACTATAGTCTAGTGAATCTTAATTGAAAGATACCATTCTTTTGAGAATTCTTTAAAGGCTCCAAAGTCATCGTCTTGCATTTCAGCCTACACACCAACCTAACTGCACTCCAGGTGTCCCTTGAACAAGTCCCAGGCTTTACCTCCTTTGTGCCTTTGCTTATAGGATTTTTTAAAGACTAACTCTTAATCCTTCAAGATCTAGCTTAGGTGCCGTCATGGTGAAGGAAAGCAGAGGGACACAGCACCTTTAGGAGGGGTGGAGCCATGCAGACTTGTGGAGGCCGTGCCTGAGGCCTGGCAGGGGCCCTCTCGTGGGAGAGCCCTGTGTGGTGTGGGGACAGTGGGAGCGGAGTGACCTCAGAAAGGAGGTGACATGGTCGGCCTCAGGAGGCTTTGGGCTCCCGGGAGATGGTGGTGACTCAGGCTCCCGGGGTTTGGGAGAGTGGTTATCTGTTTTTGTTTTCCTGATTAAGTGTTCCGTGCGCCTACAGCGGGTTTGGTCTTGCAGGTGCGGCGCTACTGTGAGAAGAGCATGGTCAGCAGAAAGGTACGGCTGCCCTTCCCTGGGGCCTGGTGGGGTCCAGCTGCACCCCTGCGTGCTGCCCTCACAGAGCCTCTCTCTCCTGCCCTGTGGATACTCAGAGGCACCCTCATCTCTATTGTCCTCACTGGGGAGCATCCTTGCTGGGTTGGAGAGGGGCTGCCAAGATGCCTGGTGTTGGGGTAGCAGGAGGGTGGGTGCTGGTTGAGATGCAGATGAGAGATGGAAGCCTCTTGTCCACCCTGGCCTCCCTCACTGCTGCCCTCGTTTGTCTCTGTTGCTCTTATTCCTGCTCAGCTTTTTGGCTTCACAGAAAGGTATGGGGCAGTCCTCCCTCCCCCCAGGGAGCAGCCCAGACTGGCGGGGTTCCAGCACTTCCTACAGAGCCTGCAGCCCGGGGTGACGGAGAGTGAGTCTGGAGGCGGGGCGGGGCTGCAGGCCCTGGGCAGGGATGTTCCTCACACATGGACTCTCCCCAGAGAGCCCGTTAGTCCAACTGCAAGGAGGCTCTCTGCTCTCGCCTGTGGTCCCAGACTCTCTCCCTTCCACTCTGTGCAGCTCCCACAGCCCCTGTGGAAGACGGGGAGGCCAGGCTGCCTCGGCCTGCTTCCCCGCTGATGGACATCGAAGGCTTCCTTGAAGCTCTCACCACTGCCAACCAGGACGGCAGGGTCATGCTGAGCCGCCAAGGTAATCCGAGGGGAAGCCAGCCTGGAGCTGGAGGCCAGAGCATGAAAGGGGCCTTTACTTCCATCCCAGCACCTCCGGGGGTCAGGACGGAGAAACATGGTGATGCCAGCCTCCTGTGACCTGGGCAGGCAGTGGGGGTAGTGAGGAGGGAAGCAGGTGTGTGGGATGGTTGGTTGTCTCAGGCAAGGATGTGAGAGGAGCCATGTAGCCTAGTGGTTAAGGTAACATGGGCTTTAGCTTGAGCCTTGTTCCATCACCTAAAAGCTGTGTCTTGGACCAGTTTCTTTGTCTCTGAGCCTCATTTTCCTCATGTGAAAAGGGAGCTAATAGTACTCTACCTCATGGCTGTCCTGCAGATTAAGTGGGATTTGATTTAAAGAGAAAGTGATTATCTCTCGTGCCTCCTACATGGACCCAGCTGGAGGTCCCCTTTGCCTCGGAGGATAGAAGTGTTTGTTGGGCCTGTACCTGCCCCCTTCCCATGTAGATCTTTTCTTTGTCTTTTTATCAGGCAGCCTCAGTCAGAGCAGCCTGAAATTCTTGCTACTGAATCCAGCAGTGCCTTTTGCCCAGGTGGTGAAGGAATGCCGGGCCGTCGTCATTGCGGGGGGCACCATGCAGCCGGTAAGGACACTGGATCCAGACTCCTGTGCCCGGGTATGGATGGGACAGTGACAGGAATGGTGCACAGTCAGGCCTCTTCACCTCATCCCTGGGTTCCCAAACCAGAAAGGGCTTGGCTAGAACAGGCCCAACAATGTCCACCAGGTGGCACTGCTGTGCTGTCTCACTGCTGGGCCTTGTAGGCTTGGGGATGGGGCCTTGCCACTGCTCCTGTGTGTCTGAAGCGGTGGGATCACACTTCTCCAGAGAAAGTCCTGTTGGAGTTTCTTCCTCACACTTAGTGCCTTAGTGCCACTCCCTTCCTGTACCCACCATAGATATGACCTTCCCTCTTTTATAAACTTAAATGTATTTTTAGAAAAGTATTATATTTTCATTGTAGATATCACAGATAAGCAAAAACAGGGAGAAGGGTCATAATTTCACTAGCAAAAGATTCATTTGGTGCATATCATTATAGTTGTATGCATAATTTCTACAAATATACATACACTAGAGGCCGATGCATGAAGATTCGTGCAAGAATGGGCCTTCCTTCCCCTGGCTGCCGGCACCGCCTTTGCTCCAGCCCGGAGCCACCTTTCTGCCTTTACTCCACCCAGAACTGCTTTTCCACCTTCCCACGCTGCCCAGACACCCGGAGCGGCTGGGGTGTTGCGAAATGCCTGCATCGTCGCCATGGTGACGACACAAGCGTCCCGCCCCCTGCCACTCAGCACCTGTGTATGCAAATTAACCCGCCATATTTGTTGAGTTAATTTGCATACTCCTGATTGGCTTGTGGGCGTCGCGAAGTTACGGTCAATTTGCATCTTTATTAGAGTAGATATTTTTAAAACAAAAATATGGCATTATCTGTAAATGCAGTTGTTATAATTTGCTTTTTCTCACTCAGCAACAGAATGACATCCACATTTTTCTTGTCAGTAAAGAAGCATTTATTCCACCATACTTTGGCTATAACATGAATGTATTATATTTTATATAACCACTTTTTTAGGTATTTAGGTAATTTCTAGTTTTTCTCTAGAAAACAACAGAGTTTAAACAATAGAGTGGTAAATGTAACCAGTCCCTGCATAGTGGTTATTTCCTTAGGAGACGTCCTAGAACAGTGGTCGCTAACTGGTGGTCCGTGAGGTCCAAAAGGTTGGCGACCGCTGTCCTAGAATAGGACTTCCTACATGAAAAGCTACTCAGCATCCTCAAGCGGTCTGTTCCCAAACTCAGCTGCCTGTCAGATTGCCCCTGTAGCTTTACTGTTTTCCATTCTTTCATGTGTCTAGACCTGTATGTTTTTTTCATTCGTGTATTAAAATAATTGGTAGTCATTATGGCTCAATGCTCGAATCCACTGTGGCCTGTGGGAACCTCCCTGCTGCTGCTGGTCCTTGTGATGTGGCCTCCTTAGTCTTAGGATGCTTTCTTGCTTCCTGGCACAACAAAACACCCCAGACCACCCGGTGCTTTCTTTGCCCCAGATCTGGAATCATTCATTTCTCCAAGGCGCCCTAGTTTCTTTTGCTGGGGATGGGTACTTAGAAACCAAGATCTGGGTGCTATGCGCATGCAGTGTTCCTGGATGATTACTGTTTGTGGGTCTTTTCAGTACTGACCTGGGAAATATATTTTCAGACATCATGAGACCATATTGATATTTCTGATTCAAAAATCAACCAATTTATTTGACCTTATTCTCTATCTCATTTCTCAAGCTAAACTTGTTTTTTTTTATCCTATACTAGAGGCCCAGTGCACGAATTGGTGCACGGGTTGGGTCTGGCTGGCCTGCCCTGATCAGGGCCCGATCAGGGCCAGGCCAGCTTGGGGGAGAGGCTGCAGGCAATTGGCCAGCAGGTCCTACCCCAGATAGGGGTGGGGAGGCCAATTGGGGGTCAGCGGCTGGGGGAGGGGCCATGGGAGGTTGGCTGTCTGCCCCTGCCCCTGATTGGAGTTGGCTGGGCTGCAGGAGGTTGGCCAGCCGGCCCACCCCGTATTGGGGTGTGGGGTGCAGTCAGGGGCGGGGATGGCCAGGGGGAGAGGCTGCGGGCTGATGGGGTGCTGGGGGCCTATCGGGGGCAGCGTCGACCAGGGGGAGGAGCTGTGGGCCAATGGGGTGGGGCAGGCAATTGCAGGCTGGGCTGGCTGGGGGACGGGCCATGCCGTGTGGGTGTTGGCCAGCCGCTCCACCCTTGATTGGGGTGGGAGGGGCCAATCGGGTGGGGCCGACCGGGAGGAGGGGCTGAGGGAGGTTGGCTGCAGCCCCACCCCCACTCCCCCAATCTGGCCGGTTTGCTGGCCACAGTGGGCATCATAGCTATTGATCTTCTGGTTGTTATGGCATTCCAGTTGCTGGCTTTTTATATATCTACTAGAGGCCCAGTGCACTGGCGGGGGGGGGGGGGGGGCGGTCCCTCAGCCCGGCCTGCCCCCTCTCACAGTCCAGGAGCCCTCAAGGGATGTCCTACTGACGGCTTAGGGGAGTGGCCTAAGCCACAGTCTGGCCTCCCTCTGTGGGAGGCAACTGAGCTCATCAGGGGAAGGCACCAATCCCATCACCCCACTGCCGCTGCCACTGCCGGCCACGGCAGCTGCGAGGCCTGAGCCCTGGGCCTTGCAGCTGCCGGGGCTCAAGGCTGCCTGAGCCCAGGCCTCCACTCAAGCTAAAAAGTTTCAATTATAGAAGATAAATAAATCCCAAGAAAAATGGCAGCAGCCATGGAGCTGGAGAGAGCAGGAGGCTTGGGTTGCCCCTGGCAATGGAGGAAGCCAAGCTTCCTGGCTGGCCCTGGCCTCCGCTCAAGGCTACAAAGTTTCAATTATAGAAGATAAATAAATCCCAGATACCAGGGCCTCCGCTTGGGTCACTGGGGGACGTGGCCGGCCTGCAAACCACCAGAGGCCCCTCGCCTAGGCCGCCCCACGCCCCAAGGGAACCCCCACCCTGTCTGGGACACCCCTCAAGGCAAACCAGCTGGCCCCCACCCATGCACCAGGCCTCTATCCTATCTAATAAAAGAGTAATATGCAGATTGACCATCACTCCAACACACAAGATGGCTGCCCCCATGTGGTCAAAGATCCTGCCCCCATGTGGACACAAGATGGCCAGCAGGGGAGGGACCAGGCCTGCAAGGGAGGGAAGTTGGAGGCGATCAAGCCTGCAGGGGAGGGCAGTTAGGGGTGACCAGGCCAGCAGAGGAGGGAAGTTGTGGGTGACCAGGCCTGCAGGGAAGGGCAGTTGTGGGGGATACAGGCCTGCAGGGGAGAACAGTTGGGGGGGACCAGGCCTGCAGGGGAGGGCAGTTGCAGGGGACCAGGCCTGCAGGGGAGGGCAGTTAGGGGCAAAGAGGCTGGCAGGGGAGCAATTAAGCATCAATCAGGCTGGTTAGGGGAGTGGTTAGGGGGTGATCAGGCTGGCAGGCAGAAGCGGTTAGGGGCAATCAGGAAAGCAGGCAGGTGAGCAGTTGGGAGCCAGCATTCCTGGATTGTGAGACGGATGTCCCAGATTGGAGAGGGTGCAGGCTGGGCTGAGTGACACACACCCCCATGCACGAATTTCGTGCACCAGGCCTCTAGTCCTACCTAATAAAGAGGGAATATGCTAATTGACCATCACTCTGTCACAAAGATGGCTGCACCCACAGCTGAGGCCAAGTTTCCATAAGGAGCCTTAACGAGCAATCAGCAGGGATCTGAGGCTATTCCCTCCCCCGCCCCCATGGGGCTTGACAGGGGACCTCAGGCTCCACCCCCCACCAGGTGGGGCTTGACAGGGGACTTCATGCCGCACCCCTCACCCCGGCACTAGGCCAGGGGACCTCAGACCGCACCCCCCGCCCCAGCACCGGGCCAAGGGACCTGAGGCTGCGCCCCCCTGCCTGGCTTGCCTTGACAGGGGACCTCAGGCCGTGCCCCCCACCCAGTGGGGCTTGACAGGGGACCTCAAGGTGCACCCCCAGTGCTGGGTTGGGGGAACTCAGGCCGCGTCCCCCGCCCAGCGGGGCTTAATGGGGGACCTGAGGCTGCACCCCCCTCCCGGTGCTGGGCCGGGGGACCTGAGGCTGTGCCCCCCCCACCAGACAGGGCTTGAAGGGGGACCTCAGGCTATGCCCCCCACCCGGCGGGGCTTGACGGGGGACCTCAAAGCACGCCCCCCACCCTGGTCTGGACTGGGGGACCTCAGTCCACACCCCCCGTCCTGGCGCCGGGCCAGGGGACCTGAGGCTATGCCCCTGCCCAGCGGGGCTTGACAAGGGTGGGATTGGATGGGTCTGGATCTAGCCCAATGTGGGGGGGCCGGCCGGGTCTGGGTCTCACACAATTTTGAGGTGCATGTGTGTAGGTGTGGTCTTGACTCTGGGTCCCGTGGTGCACCCCAGACTCTGACAGGAGGAAGGTTTTCATATACATTTTACTACTTTTCTTTAATCTCTGACACTTCTATTATAGAGAAAGGGCAAATAGCAATATTAAATTATTTCCTCTAATTAATCCCCTTTTAATGTGCACGAATTTCGTGCACCGGGCCACTAGTCTTACCTAATAATAGACAAACATGTAAATTGACCGTACCTTCGCTATGCCCATAGCCAATCAGAGTGAGTATGCAAATTAACCCAAAAAAAGATGGCGGTTAATTTGCATACATAGGCACCCAGCGCCTGTGTCCCAGGCACCCAGGTCATTGTGAGGTAAGGCCGCGTGGGCCCAGAGCAGCCTGGGAAGGGCCTGAGCCAGGAGGCTCCAGGGCAGGGCCAAGCCTGCAATCAGAACGAGGGGGCAGGGGCGGAGCCTGCGATCGCAGGGAGCTGGGGGTCTCCTGCCCAAGGCCAAAAGCCTCGGCCAGAGGCTTTCGGTCTGGGCAGGCCTGGGCAGGGGCGGAGCTGGTGATCAGAGGGAGCTGGAAACGCCTGGGCAAGGCCCAGCCTGCAATTGTTGTGAACTATAGAGGAAACACCTTTTCTGACTGCACATTGGCTAAGCTTCCTGTATGCCACTGGTAATATTCTTAGTAACCTGGGTAATAAGAATCCAAAAAGGTGATCTAGGGTTTTTCCACCACACTTCTGGAGAAAAAAACGAAGGTCGGCTGCTGGAAGGATAAGAAATGTCATATCCTGCCCTAGCTGGTTTGACTCAGTGGATAATGCCTTGGCCTGCTGACAGCAGGGTCTGGGTTCGATTCTGATCAAGGGCATGTACCTAGGTTGCAGGCTCCTCCCTGGCCGGGGCCCAGATCAGGGCTCATGCAGGAGGCAACCAATGAAAGTGTTCCTCTCACTTTGATGTTTCTCTCTGTCTTTCCCTTTCTCTTCCACATTCTCTAAAAGTCAATGGAAACATATCCTCAGGTGAGGATAAAAAATAAAGAAAGAAATGCATATCCTATGAAAGACACATCTTGGAAATGCCTAAAGAAAGTTGTCATTTTTTCTTGGTGAAGGGACTGGAGTCCGTGTTAATGAAAACACCTTGGTGGCTGTGGTGACTGGCAGTGGCTGCAGCAGCAGGGTGATGGGGCTGGTGCCTTCCCCAGATCAGTCTGGTTGCCTCCCACAAAGGGATGCCAGACTGCGGCTTAGGCCCGCTCCCCGTGGGGACCTCCCGTGGGGAGCGGCCCTAAGCCGTCAGTAGGACATCCCCTGAGGACTCCCAGTATGTGAGAGGGGGCAAGTTGGGCTGAGGGACCCCTCACCCCCAGTGTACGAATTTCGTGCACTGGGCCCCTAGTAGATAATAAAAGGCTGATAGGCAAATTGATCAAACAGCGGAACTAAGATGTGCACTGACCACCAGGGGGCAGATGCTTAACACAGGAGTTGCCCCCTGGTGGTCAGTATACTCCCATAAGGGGACCACTGCTTAGTTAGAAGCCGGGCTCACGGTTGGCGAGTGCAGGGGCGGTGGTGGGAGCCTCTCCCACATCTACGGCAGTACTAAGGATGTCTGACTGGCAGGAACGGGCTTAAGTTGTCAGACATCCCCCGAGGGCTCCCAGACTGCGAGAGGGAGCAGGCCAGGCTGAGGGACACCTCACACCCGCTGTCCCCCACAAGTGCACGAATTTCGTGCACTGGGCCTCTAGTATTAACATAATTACTTATTTGTTCTCACACACAATATACTTAAAATAGTGCCAAAAATATAATACCAATATCGTAACAATAACCTATTGGTCAAAGTTTTATTTCTTTGCATTTTTTTTTTTGCCTTTGAGTATATCCTGCCTGGATATGTGGTCACTGAGGACGTGAAGCCATTGCTATCAGGCTCTTCTGTGAGCGTATGTTGTGAATTTGATAGGTAGCTAGGCTTTTTTTGTTTCAGTTTGAGAGTTTGCCTTTTTGTTGATTTACTTCTATTTTCAAAATATGTAAAACCTCTGTGTGGTTCAAAAATTGAAACTATACAAAGATCAGAATATCTCACTTCATCCGTTCCCAACCTGTTCCCCATCCCATAGGTGAGCATGTTTTATTAGCTGGTCTATCCTTCTACTATTTCATGCTAACTTTTTATTTTTTTGTTTTTTTGCCAAAATAAGCAGATGGCTTTTTTCCTTTCCTTCAAAGGTGGCATGCTCAGTTTCTGTTCACCAGTATGCTCTGGCGATCACTCTGTATCAGCACACAGGCACGGCCTGCGTTCCTTTCGTTGGCTGTGCAGGTTTCTGATGGGTGGATGCAGCATAGCGCAGTCGACCAGTCCCTCTGGGAAGGCAGTCTAGCCCTCACAAACAACTTCACAAGAAATATCCTGTGCATGTGTTAATTGGTTTGTTGAGCTGTACCTTCAGGGGAGACTCCTAGATATGGGGTTGCTAGTTTAGAAAATCTAAATATATGTGATTTGTTAAATATTGTCACGTTCCCCGCTGGCTGCGGTGGTACTATGCTGTATCCCACCTGCAGTGTATGCACATGCCTGTTTCTCCAGAGTGGTCAAACTTTTGGATTTTTGCCAATTTGATAGGTAAAAAACTTGGATGGAGCTTTTAAAAATACAAAAGCATAGTCCTCGCGCTAGAGATTCTTATTCAATAGTTTGGGCTGGGCCCTGGCCATGTGAATATATATTTTTAAATTCCCACTGGTGATTTTGTTGCATATGCAGGGCTGAGAGCCACTGTGCCAAATTTCCTTTGCTATTCCCACAAGTACTTAAATGGGACTGCCAACACTGGACACCATATAATTGTTTTATCCTTTTTGATAATTTGTTATCAGCTTTTCTTTTTACCTCTTCTCTGTTCTTAGGTACTTGCTGCCTCCTCACCTAGACTTTTGTCTTTCCAAGCGATTCTCTCTTCCCCTCTCTGTTAAGGCCCCTGCCTGCTCAGACCTGAGGCCCTGTCCCTGGACCTCAGAGAGGTCACAGAGCCTTGACGTTGTGGTCTTCAGGTTTCTGACTTTCGGGAGCAGCTGCTGGCATGTGCTGGGGTGGAAGCTGAGCGACTGGTGGAGTTTTCCTGTGGTGAGGATCCATGTCCAGGGTAGAATGGGCCACATAGTCACTTATGACCCTGTTGTCATAGTTGAACCATATGCTGTTAGTAGGCCTAAGGGGCTGAGGAAACACGGGATGGGCATCTCATCCTTTGCCAGCTCTCTCTGAGCTCGCCATCTCCGTGCTCTCGGGCTCTGTGCCCCTCTGTCCACCTGGGAGAGTTCTGAGCATTGCTGCTTTAGTGTGGAAACAGGTGGGTGGGTAAGTGATATAAGCGGCTACTCCTAGTCTGGAAGGCAAGGGTTGGGCAGTGCTCTTTCTGGACTCAACCTTGCACCTCCAGTTCTCAGCCTCTCTATGGGTCTCCCCAGGTCACGTGATCCCTCCAGACAACATCCTGCCCCTCGTCCTCTGCAGTGGGCCCTCCAACCAGCAGCTGGAATTCACATACCTGAAAAGAGCGCTGCCTCAGATGGTTAGTACCAGCCATCCTGCCTCACCTTGGCCTTTGCTAGGGCAGGAGAGAGACTTCTGGGGTGGGGACACTCTGGCCAATCCCGAGTGTTCAAGCATTGTGCAACTTAGTACTGGTCCTCATCACAGCTGGTACAGGATGAATAGTGTCTAGGTGTTTATCAGGAAGGTCTGAGTTTCCCCACACCCCTCACCTCTGAGGCTGCTAAATAACTTCTTGTCCTGGCCGATGTGGCTCGGTTGGAGCGTTGACCTGTGTGCCAAAGGGTCTTGGGTTCAAATCCCAGTCAGGGCACATACCCAGGTTGCGGGTTCAGTCCCCAGTGGGGGCATGTATGGGAGGCAACCAATCCATGTTTCTCCCTCTCCCCTTCTCTAAAATCAATGAAAGGTATGTCCTTGGGTGAGGATTTTTAAAAATAGTTTTCTTGACACCTCCAGCCATCTCTTTAGGATGAAGCTCATGAGAAACCATTTCCTTTTGCCATGGGGTTATAGCGAGCCCTGCCAGCAGGGATTCCAGTGCTGGGGGCACTTCTCCAGTGGCATGCCTGGGGTTTTCAGTGCCCGATTTGACATAGATGGTGCCTAATCTCCAGTTGCCCACAGGACGTTGGGAGTTGGGGAGGGAGGACTTGGCACACACCAATGACCAGTGTAGCTCCGTGTGCTAGGACTGCGGTGTGTCAGCCGCTGCCAGTCACCAGGAGCAGCAGTTGAGTGTGTTTGGAGGGAGGGTGGCACATTCCAATTTGTGATTCCCAGGCAGGGGGCGCCACCTGGCCATAGGCCTCCCTGACTGCACTCACCCTTGAGTCTCTGTACTTGGTTCTGAGCCCTAAGGTGAGGAGCCTCTTTGGGTGTGGCTTCAGGAGTGGCCCCATGGAGGGCCCCTTGTCTTTCTTTCTTAGATGGACGAGACAGGTCGCATCCTCTGTAACTTGTACAACGTGGTGCCTGGAGGGGTGATCTGTTTCTTCCCCTCCTATGAGTACCAACGCCAGGTCCATGCCCACTGGGATAAGAGTGGCCTGCTGGCCCGCGTGGCTGTCAGGAAAAAGGTGAGTGATCCCTCAGCTGAACCTTCCACTCTGGGGACGGTGACCCAGAATTCCCGTGGGATTTCTCCTGCTCATCAGACTGGATGGTCAGGCCTCCCATATGAGAGCATCTCCCACCACTTCTAATCCCTGGTCACTGCCCAGAGGAGTCCCCAAAGCCCAGGCTGGAAAACAAGGTCTGGAGCAGATCTGTGAGCCAGGCATCCTGAAACCCTGTTCTGGGAGATGTCTGTTTACTTTTAGATATTTCAGGAACCCAAGCGAGCAAACCAGGTGGAACAGGTGCTGACAGAGTATTCCAGGTGCATTCAGGTGAGAGCTGGAACCCAGGCCTTGGGTCCAGACCTGTGGGGTTGGCGGCTGAAAACCTTTGGATGGCGTCCCAGCTTTGGGCTGTTCCTGCAGTGCCGTGGCCAGGCAGGAGGCATGGTGACGGGGGCCCTGTTGCTCTCGGTGGTCGGAGGAAAGATGAGTGAAGGCATCAACTTCTCTGATGACCTCGGGCGGTAAGTAGTGGGCTTCCCATCTCCCAGGACTCTGATGCCCACCTGCCCCTCACTCCAAGCAGCCCTCCCTCCGCCTGCAATCTGCTGCCATCTGAGTCTGCACCTGGGCTGACTGCGCAGTCAGCTGCATGGGGAAGTGATTCCGCAGCTTTGGGTGTGGCCCTTTGAGGCCAGGAGGAAAATTAGGCAGATGTAACTTTATCAGAACTCAATTCCCTGGCCTAGATTGGATCTCTTAGCGGAAAAACCCCTTTCCAGGTGGTATAGGGTGGGAAGGGAGAGGGAGAGCCACTGAGCACAGCTTGAGAACTGGAGTGGTAGGCTCAGCAGCTGTCATGTGGGTGAGGACCCGGCCCTGCGTCCTGGGCCTTGTGAACCCCAGGTGCCTTTGGCTCCTGTGTGCCTCCACTCAGGTGTGTGGTCATGGTGGGCCTGCCCTACCCCAACATCAAGTCTCCAGAGCTCCAAGAGAAAATGGCCTACCTGGACCAGACCCTTGTGAGTACCTTCAGGGTCTGGAGGATGAGGGGGCAGGGGCGGGGAGCTCTGTAGCCTCTAGAGCTGATATGATGTCACTTCCCCCCTGCCCCTGCTGTGTGCTCTGGAGGGAATGGCAGCATCCTCCATACCCTCTTGGGCTTCTCATGACATCATCCATTATATCAGCTGTTGGCATTGTGCCCGTGAAGCTGACTGGTCTTGCTCAGAGCCTGGCAGTGTCCTTTTCTCAGAACACAAGGCAGGGGACAAGAAACAGTTCTGATAGGTCATCTCCTTTGTGCTTCCCAGCCCCGAACCCCAGGTCAGGCCCCCCCAGGAAAGGCTTTGGTGGAGAATCTATGTATGAAGGCTGTCAACCAATCAATAGGTAAGCTGGGGACTGGCCCTGGATGAAGAGTTGGGGTGGGATGGATGAAGAGTGAGGTGGCAGGATGGGATTTTACCTACCATCTCTCTAGTCTGAGGTCTGAGGAGGGGAAAGGGACACACAACGTACTGTCGGGTGGGTAGGTTTAATCAGAGCCCCAACCTGTCCCATCCAGGGAGGGCCATCAGGCACCAGAAGGATTTTGCCAGCATAGTGCTCCTGGACCAGCGGTACGCCCGCCCACCTATCCTGGCAAAGCTGCCAGCCTGGATCCGAGACCGTGTGGAGGTCAAAGCCACCTTTGGCCCTGCCTTTGCTGCTTTGCGGAAGGTCAGTCCTGCCTTTTCCTTCCTGAGAACACTCCCACCAAGATCCCCACCTAGTGTTTCACTGTCTTTCCCTGTCTCCCCAGTTTCATCACGAGAAGTCTGGCCTTTGAGGGATGGCCGCACCCATCTGGAGTGCAGACCAGCCCCTTCTGGAATCCCTGGTTGCAGGATCCAGGAACAGGTGCAGAAGCCAGTAGGCGAAAATTAGGTCGATCCTGAACAAGCAGTGGTTCCTGGCCATCCTTGAGGCCATCCCAGGGCAGTTCCCCTCCCTGAAATTGGATCTTTCTTCCTGTTCACCACACCCAGTCGAGCCCCCCTCTCCCCTCGGCCAGCTTCCGTGGGCAGCTGTGGAAGCTGCACCTTCCACTTCAGCGTCTGCCCGTGCTCATTTCTCAGCACCCACTTTCTCAGAGGCAAGATGGAGCAGGCCTCTCTGCCTCTCCCTTTTTAGCTAAAATTCGTGTTCTAAACCTTTACTTTTCCCTCAAAATTAAGAATATTCCCCATTTCCAGCCCCTGGTGTCCTGGGCTCTTCTGCCCTCCGGCTTCTGGTTACTTTGACCCCTGCCACCTGGGGATTAAGCACCATCTATGACACGTCGGGCACTGAAGTCATTTGCAAGTGGGAGCAGAGCCCTGTGCGGTGCTCCCCGCCTGCTGGCCCCTGACCAGTCCCACAGCCCTCCACAGCATGCTACCTCCTGGGCTGGTTCCAGGTCCCTGCAGTCGGTGGGGCCCCTCTCCCTCTCAGCCACTTGAGAAAACTCCAAGATACCTCTTCCCCTGGCATCAGCAATTACACCAAGGGCCATTAGGCTCTCAGCAGGACTATTTTTACCCTGAGACTTTTTTTTCTGTGTGAAAATATCCCTCCCTCCATCTGCAACAGCTGCCCCGTTGACTACACCTCCCTTCCCTGGCCCCAGAGAGAGGGGGCTTGGTCCACTCGGCACCTTGCTCCATTGCCCGAGACCAGGGGGAGCAGGACAGGCCCTGGCTCGGAGATGTTTGCATTCTGCACAGCTGTAGTTCCTTAATTAAAAGTGCACTGTTGGTTGATGCTCAGTTATATTTCTTTATTGATCTGTGTACTGCTGAATCTCAGTCTCAGGGAATAGAAGAGCATGCTAGTGAAGGAGGTAGGTGGAGCACAAGCAGAAAGCGAAGGCCCCCTCCCACCACCCTCAGAAGCCAGCCTCCCTGCTCCTTGAAGATGGTCCAGGCACAGACCTGGGTGGTCCTCTGTGATCCCCATCCCTCCAAGGGCAGCAGGGGCTGAGAGGCCTGCAGGCCAAGGAGCCCATCCCAGCTGTTTCCATGTGAGGAGAAGAGCCTCAGCCTGGGTTTGGTGAGAAGAAGGAGCTGCTGAGCCCCTAGGATTCCCAGTCCTCCTCGTCCTCCTCTCCAGGTGGCTGCTGTGGGGGAGGCAGAGGCGGGATGGAGTCTGACATTCGGGCGAAGGCTCCTCCTGGCTCCTCGCTGGCCTCGGCCCCAGGTCCTTTCCCAGAGATGCCTGGGAGGGAAAAGGTTAAGGGTACGGGGGGGTTGTTTGGGGAACCCAGCCCCTAATGTCTTAGAAACAGGAAGAAAAAGGCAGAATGTGTATGACGCACCCCAATCCCTGGCCTGGGAAGCAGCAGTGCTCTGTCCTACCTTTGCGCCTCATGACCAGCTTGTTAAAGAGATCCGACATCAGGTCCCCGCCTTGGCCTGTGGCTCTCACTGCAACAGGAAAGCCACGGGTGAGGGAGGAGGAAGGGACCAGTGTGAAACCTGTTCCTGGGTGACAACCTCAGGCTTTAGTCACATTTGTCCTCTTTTTCTTCACGACTGACACATCCCCGCCCTCCACAGCCATCATGTCACCACCAGCTCTTGGATCCAGCACCAGGGCACTGATGAGAAAATGGGTAACATTTGAGTAACACTGTCACGGCCACCCTGTGAGATGGAATTAATTGTCATCTTCAGAACATTTCACCCCAAAGCCACACAATATACATTCTTCTCAAGTGCACATGGGTCATTTTAAAAGATAGACTATATGTTGGGACCCAGTCAAAGTCTCTTAAAATTCAAGAAGATAGAAATCATATCAATCATCCTCTCAGATCACAATGGCATAAAACTAGATATCAACTACAATAAAAACAATAAAAAAAATTAAACACCTGAAGGCTAAATAGCATGCTATTAAATAATGACTGTGTTACCAGAGACATCAAGGAAGAAATAAAAAAACATCATGGCAACAAACAACAATGAAAACACAACAATCCAAAATCTATGGGACACAGTGAAAGCAGTCTTGAGAGGGAAGTTCATAGCTCTACAGACCTACCTCAAAAAACAAGAAACAATGGTAATAAATTATCTAACCCTACAACTCAAAGAGACAGAAAAAGAGCAACAAGAAAAGCCCAGTGTAAGCAGAAGGAAGGAAATAATAAAGATCAGAGTGGAGATCAATGACATAGAGACAAAAAACAAAAACAAAAACCAATATTAAAGATCAACAAAACCAAGAGCTGGTTCTTTGAAAGGATAAACAAGATTGATGAACCTCTAGCCAGGCTCACCAAGAAGCAAAGAGAGAGGAACCAAATAAAAAAGATCAGAAATGAAAGAGGTGAAATAACAACGGATCCCACAGAAATACAAGTGATTATGAAAAAATACTCTGAACAACTCTATTCCAACAAAATGGACAACCTAGATGAAATGGACATATTCTTAGAAAATATACAAGCTCCCAAAACTCAACCAAAAAGTATTAAAAAACTTTGAATAGGCTGATAACTACCGAAGAAATTGAAACAGTGATCAAAAATCTTGCAACAAACAAAACCCTGGTCCAGAAGGATTTACAGGGCAATTCTACCAAGCATTCAAAGAAGAACTAAAACCTATCCGCCCACTATTCAAAAAACTTCAAGAGGAAGACACTTCCAAGCTCTTTCTATGAAGCCAGCATTACCCTAATCCCAAAACCAGATAAAGACACCACACAAAAAAAGAGAATTACAGGCCAAAATCCTTGATGAACATAGATGCTAAAATCCTCAAGAAAATTCTAGCAAATCAGATTCAGCAATACCTTAGAAAGATCATACACCATGACCAAGTGGGATTTATTCTGGGATGCAAGATCAATATCTGCAAATCAGTAAATGTGATACATCACATAAACAAACTGAGACGCAAAAATCACATAATTACATCAATTGAGGCAGAAAAAAGCATTTGACAAAATCCAACACACTTTCTTGATAAAAATTCTCAGCAAAGAGGGATCATACCTCAACATAATAAAAGCTCTATATGACAAACCTACACCCAACATCATACTCAATGGACAAAAACTAAACCCATTTACCCTAAGAACAGGAACAAGACAAGGATGCCCACTTTTACCATAGTACTAGAACTACTAGACATAGCGATCAGACAAGAAGAGGGAAAAAAGTCATCCACATTGGAAAAGAAAAAGTAAAACTGTCCTTATTCACAGAAGACATGATACTATACATAGAAAACCCCAAGGACTCCATCAAAAAATTACTAGACCTAATAAATGATTTTGGCAATGTAGCAGGATACAAAATTAACACCCAGTAATCTATGGTCCTTTTATACACCAATAATGAATTCACAGAAAGAGAAATGAAAAAAAATCGCATTTACCATTGCACCAAAAAAATTAAGATACCTAGGAATAAACTTAACTAAGGATGTAAAAGAGCTGTATTCAGAAAACTGCAGGACATTGAAAAAAGAGATAGAGGAAGACATAAACAAGTGGAAGAACGTACCATGTTCATGGATTGGTAGAATCAACATCATTAAAATGACCATACTACCTAAAGCAATCTATAGATTCAATGAAATACCTATTAAAATAGCAAAGGCATATTTCAAAGATCTAGAACAAACTCTACAAAAATTCATCTGGAATAATAAAAGACCCCGAATAGCCACAGCTATCCTGAGAAAGAACAAAGTTGGAGGGATCACAATACCAGACATCAAGTTATATTACCAAGCCACGGATCTCAAAAGTACCTGGTACTGGCATAAGAACAGACATATAGACCAATGGAACAGAATAGAGAACCCAGAAATAGTCCCAAGCCATTATACTCAATTAATATTTGACAAAGAAGGTAAGAGCATACAATGGAGTCAAAACAATCTCTTTAATAAATGGTTCTGGGAAATTTGGTCAGATACATGCAAAAAAATGAAGCTAGATCACCAACTTACACCATACACAAAAAGAAACTAAAAATGGCTAAAGGACTTGAATGTAAGATGGGAAACCATAAAAATCCTACAAAACTCCATAGGCAGCAAAATTGCAGACATATGTCGTAGCAATATCTTTACAGACACAGATCCTAGGGCAAGAGAGACTAAGGAGAAAATAAACAAATAGGACTACATCAAAATAAAAAGCTTCTGCACAGCAAAAGAAACCATCAACAAAACAACAAGAAAGCCCACTGCATGGGAGAACATATTTGCCAATGTTATCTCTGAAAAGGGTTTAATCTCCAACATTTACTGGGAACTCATGCAACTTAACAAAAGGAAGATAAACAATCCAATCAAAAAATGGGCAAAGGATCTAAATAGACACTTTTTGAAAAAAAAAATTCAGAAAGCCAAGAGATATATGAAAACATGCTCAAAGTCACTAATCATTTGAGAGATGCAAATCCAAGCAACAATGAGGTACCATCTCATACCTGTCAGAATGGCTATCATTAACAAATCAACAAATGACAAGTGCTGGAGAGGATGAGGAGAAAAAGGAACCCACCTTCACTGTTGGTGGGAATGCAGACTGGTGTAGCCATTGTGAAAAACAGTATGGTGTTTCCTCAAAATTTAAAAATGGAACTGCCATTTGACCCAGTAATACCACTTCTAGGAATATATCCCAAGAAAACAGAAACACCAATCAGAAAGGATATATGCACCCCTATGTTCACAGCAGCACAATTTACAATAGCTAAGATTTGGAAACAGCCTAAATGCCCATCAGCAGATGACTGAATTAGAAAACTATGGTATATCTACAATGGAATACTATGCTGCTGTAGAAAAAAGGAATTCTTACCATTTGTAGCAGCATGGATGGAACTGGAGAGCATTATGCTAAGTGAAATAAGCCAGGCAATGAAAGAAAAATACCACATGATCTCACTCATTTATGGATAATGAAGAATATTATAACCTGATGAATAAAAAGATAGATACAGAGGCAGAGAAGCATCAAACAGATGGTCAAATTATAGCGGGAAGGTTGAGGAAGGTTGGGGGGGAGATAAGAAATCAACCAAAGGACTTGTATGCATGCATATAAGCATAACCAATGAACGCAAGACACTGGGGGTAGGAGGTGGGGATGAGGATGTGAGGGCATGTGCTGGGGGGTAAAGGAGACTGGGGGAAGGTCAATGGGGAAATAAAGGATACACATGTACTACTATTAGTAATTCTTTAAACAATAAAAAAAGTAGAAACCAAAGTTCAAGAATCCCAGGCAGTATGGCTCAGTGATTGAGCATCAACCTATGCACCAGGAGGTTGAAGTTCAATTCCCAGTCCGGGCACATGCCTGGGCATTGGGCTCGGTCCCAGAGTGAGGCATACAGGAGGCAGCTGATCAATGATTCTCTCTCATCCTTGATGTTTCTATCTCTCTCTCTCCCGCTCCCTCTCTCTAAAATCAATAAAACAATATTTTAAAAAGTTTTTTAAATTAAAAATAAATAAAACAATTGTTTAAAAAATGCCAGAAAACAAATTTAAAAATCATAAAGTAGAACTTTATTTGGATCCTGGTTCAAAAAACACATTGTAAGAAATATGTGAGATCATTGGAAATTTGGGATACTAGAGTATTTGAAGATAGCCTATATAATAAAAGCATAATATGCAAATTGTCCCCTCCACTGGGAGTTCAACCACTTGCTATGATGTGCACTGACCACCAGGGGGCAGCATGGAACATGGCGGATGCAGCAATGCAGTGCTGGCAGAGGGTGGCAGTAGAGGTGCTGTTGGCCCTGATGGGCTGATAAGAGAGGACCCCTGCGGGATGGTGGAGCAGGTGAGAGGGCGGTGCCAGGCCAAGGTGGGTGAGAAGTGGGATTTGGAGGCCCTAATCTTGATGCTAGGGGTGACTAGCTGCAGCGGCAGGGGGCAGGCCCACCATCCAGGGTCCCTCCTCCTCCCCTTCCCCCAACTCCCACCCCCCACACCCCCACACACCCCATTAACCCCCCACCCCACCCCACCCCCGGTCCCAACCTATTGTTCAGCAGACAGGGACCAGAGGCCAGCAGGCCCTGATTGCCCAATCAGGGCCGGCCCTGGACTGAGATGGGAAACTGGGGGTGGGTGGCGGCGACCAACTTCCCACAGTGCCCGGGTGGGGACTACAACCTCTCACAGGCTACCTGGGGACAGGGGGGACAGCGACAGAGGTGCTGAGAGAATGTGGGGTGTCTGCAGCACCAGGAAGCCCCCACGCTCAGGTGTCCGGTGCAGGTGAGGAGCCGGGCCGCACCCATTCGGCCTCTTCCAGGCACCTGTTTGGCCTCTTCCGGGTAAGCCTGGATGCAGCCGCAGGGACCACTGGGGCCGGTCAGGCTCCCTGTGTTTTCCTGCAGGAACCATATGTGAGGCGGGCCAGGAGAGAGTGTGCTGCTCGCCTGGCTTCTGTGTGGCGCTGCTGGGCGGCCCAGAGGCCCACACTGTGCCATGGCCCCCGCACGCAGCGCATCTCCCTGTTGGGACTCGTGCTGGGTGACTCAGCGAGGGGGGAGGGGGGGCGGGGCGGGGGGGGGGCGCCAGCAGACCCAGGGCCCAGAGGTCAACTGGGACCTGTCCTTCCATGCCAGACCCTTGCGCTTTGATCACCAGCCATGTCTAAGGACTGCACCCGTGCATGAATTTTGTGCCCTGGGCCTCTAAAGAATAATTGTGTGATCATGACATTGTGTTATGTTTTTTTAAAGCGACTTTATCTTTTACAGATATATGCTGAAGTGTTTATGAATTAAATTATATGAGACCTAGGATTTGCTTCAAAATAGTAAGAAAGGGAGGGGGATGGGTAGAGCATATGTGACACATGATTGATCCTGAGTTAATAGACAGTGTAATTTGGTGATGAGTACACAAGGCTGATTATGCTATTCTCTTGACTTCTGCATATGTTTAAAATTTTCCACAAAAGAAAATTTTCCTAAAAATGTACTTCATAGGTTTGTAATGAGTATTTTTTTAAAATTGGTTTTTATTTATTTTTAATTACTTTATTGATTAAGGTATCACATATTTGTCATCAACCCCCTCCATTCCCATCCCAAACCCCCCCACACGCATGCCCCCATCCCCCTGTTGTCCGTGATCACTGGTTAGGCTCATATGCAAGCACACAAGTCCTTTGGTTGATCTATCTCCCTTGTCCCCACCCTCCCCTACCTTCCCTCTGAGGTCTGACAGTCTGATCAATGCTGTTCTTGTTCTTCAGTCTATGTTGTTCATCATTTCCCCTAGATGAGTGAGCTCATGTGATACTAGGAATACACTTATAGAAACCGAAAATGAGACAAGCAATAATGGTTATGCTGAGAGGCAAATGAATCAGTCTATAGTGAGTTTCTTTCTGGGCCAACAGTTCTTTTGAGTCCCGATTTCTATGTCCAACAGTTGTTTATGTGTACATAACAGCAATGATATTTCAGTTCTGGATGGAGGACAAATGGTGGTAATGCAGGTCCGACCCTCTCTGGTTTGGTCCTGGGCAATCTGCGGTGACGCACATCTGCTGACTGCTAGTATGGCAAGGCATGGTCAGCGTATTCCATCTCTGGACTGTTTCTCTTCTGTCTTCATGGCTGGAGCACTCCTGTCAATTCCTCTCTGTTGCAGGAATCCACATGGTCTCGGAGTTGTTTTCTGAAAATATACAAACATATTCTTGACCAAAAGTTAATAAAGGAATATTTTCTATAAATTTGACTTGCGATCCTTTTTCATTTTTTTGCCCAAACGATTTTCCTTTGGCTTGTTTTGACACCATGTATGTTTTACCTGGGTGTCTTGCTGTTAGCATTACAAATGAAAGTTAATTTTCTAAAGTAAAAATTTTCTAGATGTAATTTATTAACAGGATATTTTTCCTTACATGATATTCTTCTACTATCCCCCCTTTTTTGGTTTAAATATTGAGAGGCTTTTGGAAATTTTATGCTGTAATCTTGATAGCTTTTAAATTTTACTTTTTTGCACTAAAATGTGACTGCTTTAGGTTCATTATATGTTATGCAATTTTACCATGAGATGAACTACCAATAAAAATTTTAGTTAACACTTTAGGAACAGCTTTTTTTGTCCAGTACAACTGATTTTTCTAGATTATTTGCTTATTTTGATTGGCCAATTTAAATTAGTCTGAAAACTTGACTACTATTTTACTGTCAAATTTAATACTCTAACAACCATCTTGTTTTACCCTGTAAATATTAGTGGAGAGGATTATTTGCCTTCTTGAGTAGGCCCTGAGCATTCCTGGTGCTAGGCTGGATTTAGATATCATAGACCCCAGTTTCCCGGATCATGGGTGCAAGACATCTCCATCAAGTCTTGTTGCAGTGAGAGGGCATCTGCTGTCGGCCAAGTCTCTGTTACCTGGGTCCCGATTTGAGCTGGGCATGTGAAGCTGAGCAGCCATGGGGGCAGGAGATCTCCCTCAGCAGGGGTGAGGGTTCAGGCCCCTGCAAACTTGGGGGGTGAAGGTCTGTGCCCCACCTCTGTTGATCCCCAAGTTCTCTCCTGATGGCCCCTATGCGACTGTGCCTGTCTTAGGTTGTTTCTTCCCTGAGGAATCTTACCCGTCTCTGGCTAACCAGCCATCCTCCGGGGCCAAGCAGGGTGATGTGAGGTTTAGTTCTGTCTCCTTGGTAGCCTATGCCCCCATGGCCTCCACGCCCAGCACCTGCCTTGGGATCCCCTCGCCTGCTGGCAGGGTCCCAGCACTGATCACATATCTTGTGGAACCCATGTTTCTTCTCCAAGGAGGCCCACCTCACCCCACTGGGCGAGAGACAGATCCATGGTACCAGCCATCACGAGGTTTCAACCTTGGCATGAACAGAAGCTCAGGCAACAGCTGTGGACAATTGGATTGTGAGAAGCAGGTCCCTCTTGGCCAAAAGGGCAAGAGGGGCCAATTTAGAATGCTCAGGTGCCTTCCCAGGGGGCCCTCTACACAGAGGAAGGGATTAAACCCATTCATGTCCTTTTTAAATTGCTGCCAGACATTCAAAGAATTAGTTTGTAAGTTTGTTTGGGATAATTGTATAATATGCTGTTGCTGTTGTAATTCTAAAATATCTAGAGATGTGTTACGTTTGTCTCCAAGCACCAAACAGATGATTTTTTTTTTTAATCCCCATGGGTTCGATTTTCTAATCCCTGCTGCTCTTCTTGTCCTTCTGGCAGCCCTATTATACGCATGTTACTTCGTTTCATGTTGTCCGAAGCTTCCTTAGGCTCTCCTCCTGCTTTTTAATTTTTTTCTCCAATTGCTGTTCAGATTGAGCTTGTTTCTCTACCTGATCTTCTAACTCACTAATTCGGTCCTCTGCTTCTTGTAGTCTACTTTTGAAACTTTCCGTGGTGTTTTTGATTGTAGCTATATCACTTTTCATTTCTTCCTGATTCTTGCATAAGTTGTTGATTTTCTCATCCATCCGATGTATAAATTCCATGACCATTACTCTGAACTCCTTTTCGGTCATGTTGCAAGCTTCAGTTTCACTAATTTCCTTTCTTGGCGACTCCACATTTTCTTTCCTCTGTGAGTTATTTCGTTTCCCCATTCTGGCTATTACCAGAAAGCTCAAGCTTCCGTTTGCATGGACCTGGGCCGTGTGCTGTGGGGACTTCGCTCCACCCTAGTTTCACTGAAGTGCTCTGACACTAGGACGTGTGGCTGCCTTTGGTTGGTGGGAACCAGACTTGCCCAGGATCAGTGTCCCCAGTGTTCCGTGTGGTCTCGTGTGCACATTTAAAATCAGGGGCCCTGTCTGCACCACTCTGTTGGTATGTGCCAAGAATGAGATCCTTAGCATGTGCCAGGAGTCAGAGTTTCCCTGTGTCTGCACCAAGACTCGAGTGTCAAAGTCTCTGTTGCCTTGTGCAGTTTCTCGTTGAGAATCAGGGTCCCTGTGTGTGCACGCACCAACAATTGGGGTCGCTGGCTCTTATTGTGAATGCGCTGTGAGTCAGGGATCCCAGGCAGCTGTGTCCGGCGTGCCAAATTCCCTGAAGTGGAGCTGCATCCTGTGTGTGCTCTCTCTACTGAGCCAAACCGGCTAGAGCGCACATTCTTAAAATCCTGAAGGTGAGCTGGCTCAGTGCACTCTCCCAGGGTCCCGGAAGGGGGGCGGAGTCCGTCCTGCGCGCCAAATTCCCCAAAGGGAAGGCCCTCTGTGCACGCTCTAAGAATCCCCGAAGGGGGAGCTGTGACCCGCGAGCCAAATTCCCCCAAATTCCCTGAAGGGGAGCCCTCTGTGCGCACTGACAGATTTCCCCGTCGGGGAGCTGCTTCTGTCCCGCGCACGCAGGTGCGCGCGCGCCAAATTCCCTACGGGGGAGCGCGTCCCTGCGCAAAGCTCGGCAGCTTGGGCGAGGGGCGGGTCTAGCAGTTACTATGGCGCTATCCGTGCGCCTGCGAGTAGGGGGATAGGCTCTTTGACTCACGGAAATCTGCGGGGAAGTCTGGATTCTTGTTGTTTGTTGGTCTGAAGCTGTGATAGTAGTTCTCTGTCCCCAGTGGCTGCAGGGTCCTGGTTTGTGTCAGAAGCCAGGATCCGAGTCTCAGGCAGCTCTGTTTCTCAAGATGGCGTGGTCTCCGCGTCCGCACCAGCCGCCGAGAAGTGTCCGCTTTGTGCACGGGGCTCCGCCGTCTAGGGCTGCCCTGTTAGGGAGCCCCTTGGAAGACCTTCAGAATCTAACTGACCCTATCTCTTACACACACACACACCACACACATCTACACTCTCCTCTATGGGTTCATCACTCACACTCTCTCTCTCCCTACCTTCCTGCCGGTCGCCATCTTTTTTTTCCTCCACGCTTTCACTTTCGATCGCTGGTGCACCAGGCCTTTCAGAAGCCTCCGGCGTGGCGGAGGCTTCTGAAAGGCCTGGTATCTGAGCGGAAAGGCATCCAGCTGCCACACTTTTGCTTTTGATCGAGGGGAGTTGGGTGCCTGTCTGCTGGTGCACCAGGCCTTTCAGAAGCCTCCAGCGCGGCGGTTGAGAGTCACAGGGGGCGGGAGTCCCGCCCCCCTCAGTGGCAGCGGATCCGTGCCTCTCAATGGCCGGATAGGCCACCCTGAGTCCCGCCCCCCAGCCTCCCGCCGCCCAATCGTGGGCATAGCGGAGTGATGGTAATTTACATTTTACTCTATTATTAGATAGGATTGATTTCAGAGAGGCAGGAAGAGGGAGAGAGAGAGAGAAACAGCAATGATGAGAGAGATCACTGATTGGTTGCCTCTGGCCTGCCCCCACAACCCGGGCTTGGAAAATAGCTGTCCCTCACTCACAAATACACACTCAGGCATGTGCCCTGACCCAGAATCAAACCTGACACCCTTAGGTCCACAGACCAACGCTCTATCCAATGAGCCAAACCAGCTAGGTCCCCATTGATTTTTGGAGAGTGTGGAAGGGACGGAGGGGGCGAGAGAGAGAAACATTGATATGAGAGACACATGGATCAGTTGCCTCCTGCACAGGTCTGGACCCAGGTTGGGGAGGCCTGCAACCCAGATACATGTCCTTGACCGGTAATGAAACCCGGACCCTTCTGGTCCATGGGCCAACACTCTAATCATTAAGCGAAATGGGCCCTAATTTGCTTTTTTAAATTGTATTGAGTTTATTGTGGTGATATTGGTTAATAATATATAGGTTTCAAATGTAAACCCTTAAAAATTTTTTGTTGTTGTTGATTTAAGAGACAGGAAGGGAGGGAGGGAGGGAAAGAGGGAGGGAAGGAGAGAAACATGAATATGAGAGGGAAACACTGATCAGCTGCCTCCTGCACACCCACCCTGACTAGGGATCAAGCCCGTAACCTGACCATGTGCCCTGAATGGGAATCAAACCAGGGACCTTTCAGTGTCTGGGACAACACTCAAGCAACTGAGCCACATCAGCCAGGGCATGAAACCTCTTTTTTAAAACTTAATGTAGTGCTCACTTCGGCAGCACATATACTAAAATTGGAACGATACAGAGAAGATTAGCATGGCCCCTGCGCAAGGATGACACGCAAATTCGTGAAGCGTTCCATATTTTTGGAAATGGACATATTCCTAGAAAAATATAACCTTCCAAAAATCAATGAAGAAGAATCTAAACAGCTCAATAGGCCAATAACTATGGACGAAATTGAAGCAGTCATCAAAAAGCTTCCGGCAAACAAAAGCCCGGGGCCTGATGGCTTCACAGGAGAGTTTTACCAAACATTCAAGGAAGAACTAAAACCTATCCTCCTCAGACTATTCCATAAAATTCAAGTGGAAGGAACACTTCCAAGCTCCTTCTATGAAGCCAGCATCACCCTAATACCAAAACCAGATAAAGACAACACAATGAAAGAGAATTACAGACCAATATCCCTCATGAACATAGATGCCAAAATCCTCAACAAAATTCTAGCAAATCGGCTCCAGCAGTACATCAGAAAGATCACACACCATGACCAAGTAGGATTTATCCCAGGAATGCAAGGATGGTACAATATCCGCAAATCAATAAACGTGATACATCACATAAACAAATTGAAAGATAAAAATCACATAGTCATATCAATTGATGCAGAAAAAGCATTTGACAAAATCCAACACCCTTTCTTGATAAAAACTCTCAACAAGATGGGAATAAAAGGCTCATACCTCAACATAATACAAGCTATATATGATAAACCCACAGCAAACATCATACTCAATGGACAAAAACTAAAAACATTTCCCCTAAGAACAGGAACAAGACAGGGATGCCCACTCTCACCACTCCTGTTTGACATAGTACTGGAAGTATTAGCCATTGCAACTAGACAAGAAGAAGAAATAAAAGGCATCCAAATTGGAAAAGAACAAGTAAAGCTGTCTTTATTTGCAGACGACATGATATTGTACATAAAAAATCCAAAAGACTCCGTCAAAAAACTAATAGACTTAATAAAGGAATTCGGCAATGTAGCAGGATACAAAATTAACGCCAAGAAATCTATGGCCTTTCTATACACCAATAGTGAACTTACAGACAGAGAGACTAAAAAGGCAATCCCATTTACCATCGCGCCAAAAAAATTAAGATACCGAGGAATAAACTTAACTAAGGAGGTAAAAGACCTATACACGGAAAACTACAGGACACTGAAAAAAGAGATAGAGGAAGACGTAAACAGATGGAAGAACATACCATGTTCATGGATTGGTAGAATCAACATCATTAAAATGTCCATACTACCCAAAGCAATCTATAGATTCAATGCACTCCCCATTAAAATACTAATGGCATATTTCACAGACCTTGAAAGAACTCTCCAAAAATTCATCTGGAATAAAATAAGACCCCGAATAGCCACAGCAATCCTGAGAAAGAAGAATAAAGTAGGAGGGATCTCAATACCAGATTTCAAGCTGTATTACAAAGCCACTGTTCTCAAAACAGCCTGGTACTGGCACAAGAACAGACATATAGATCAATGGAACAGAATAGAGAATCCAGATATTGACCCAAACCACTATGCTCAATTAATATTTGACAAAGGAGGCATGAACATACAATGGAATAAAGACAGTCTCTTCAATAAATGGTGTTGGGAAAATTGGACAGATACATGCAAAAAAATGAAGCTTGATCACCAACTTACGCCATACACAAAAATAAACTCAAAATGGATACAGGACTTAAACATAAGACGGGAAACCATAAAAATACTAGAGCAATCCACAGGCAGCAAAATCTCAGACATATGCCAAAAGAAATTCTTCACTGACACTGCTCCTAGGGCAGTGGAAGCTAAAGAGAAAATTAACAAATGGGACTATATAAAAATAAAAAGCTTTTTCACAGCAAAAGAAACCATCAACAAAACAACAAGAAGGCCCACTACATGGGAGAACATATTTGCAAATGGCATCACTGATAAAGGTTTAATCTCCAACATCTACAGGCAGCTTATGCAACTTAATAAAAGGAAGATAAATGATCCAATAAAAAAAATGGGCAACAGACCTAAATAGAATCTTTTCAAAAGAAGACAGAAGGAAGGCCAAGAGACACATGAAAACATGCTCAACGTCACTAATTATCTGAGAGATGCAAATCAAAACAACAATGCGGTACCATCTTACACCTGTCAGAATGGCTATCATCAACAAATCAACAAACGACAAGTGTTGGCGAGGATGCGGAGAAAAAGGAACCCTCGTGCACTGCTGGTGGGAATGCAGATTGGTGCAGCCACTGTGGAGAACAGTATGGAGTTTCCTCAAAAAACTGAAAATGGAACTCCCATTTGACCCAGTAATCCCACTCCTGGGAATATATCCGAAGAAACTAGAAACACCAATCAGAAAGGATATATGCACCCCTATGTTCATAGCAGCACAATTCACCATAGCTAAGATTTGGAAACAGCCTAGGTGCCCGTCAGCAGATGACTGGATCAGAAAAATGTGGTACATCTACACAATGGAATACTATGCTGCCATAAAAAAGAAGGAATTCTCATCATTTGCAGCAACCTGGATGGAATTGGAGAACATTATGTTAAGTGAAATAAGTCAGTCAATGAAAGAAAAATACCACATGATCTCACTCATTTATGGATAATAAAGAACATTATAAAATTGAACAAAAAGATAGATACAGAGACAGTAAAGCATCAAACAGACTGTCAAATTACAGGGGGAAATTTAGGGAGAGATGGGGGAGATAAGAGATCAATCAAAGGACTTGTATGCATGCATATAAGCATAACCAATGGACGCAAAACTCTGGGGGGTAAGGGCATATATGGGAGTGGGGTGGGGGGGGCAATGGTAAGATATGTACACATATAATACCTTAATAAAAAAAAATTGGAAAGAAAAAAAAACCTTAATGTAGTATGAACATTTCCTTATGCCATTAAAAAGTATCTAAAAATTACTTTAATAAATTGCATCATGTATTTGAACTGTAATGTATATTTATACTGTGAAATGTTGAGCATTTTGAAGTTTACTTATTGATAAATAATGTCATCGTGAATATATATTTGTGTATATCCTTGTGCATAATTTTGATTCAACATAAGATAAAAAAAATAGTTCATTTACTCATTTTTTTCTCTCAACAGATATTTATTGAGTAACTGCTTTGTGCCATTTCTCTCAAGAGTCAAAATTGGGGGGAGGGGCTTTCCATTCCACCTTAGGTTCTTTAGATCTGAGCTGATTGGTCAGTTACACATTGGGCATTCTAGGCTTGGTTGCTAAGATACAACTATTTCTCAACAGCTGAGCAGTAGACTCAGGAGACATTTCTGTGTCCTGTGCCTGCTTTCTCACAGTGCTACTTGAGCATTTGGTGTTGGTGAGAGAATAGAAATAGGCTCAGGCCTAGAGCGGAGGTGAGTTCAAATATGAGAAATAAAGGGGAATTGAACAAGTATATCTCAAAAGAAAACATCCAGAAATTTTTGATGGCACTCCCACTTGGAGGTCAGGTGAGGACATCTCAGACATCTTCCTGGCTCCAACATCTTCCTGGCTGATGCAAGTTTCTTTATCTCCTTAGGCATAGGTGACAGAGCAGGTTCTGTTGACAATGGGCCACCTGTTCTTCCTTATGCCACCATCCAAACTCAAGAACCAAGTGAACCAGTTAACCCGATTGTTAATGATTTTGATGTCCATGGAAGTGACAGCTTTCTTCATTTCCCAGGTGATTGGGTTGTGAGTGAGAAGGAAATTTGACTAGTTCATGTATTTCATATTTATTGAGTAGTTAATGCTGGAGTTGGCAAAGCTTGGCCCATAGTTCAAATCCATTGTGAAGCTTATTTTTGTAACAAATGTTTTACTGGAACTCAGCCATGTCCATTTGTTGAATTCACCTCATGCTTTGAAACTCTCTAACTTCCCTGTCTCTGACCTTTAGACCCAAATTTAAAGGGCCTATGAGGTTAGGTCAAGCCTACCTGGAATACCTCCCTATTGTAAAGTCACCTGGGTGTGGGATTTTACTTATATCTGCAAAATCCCTTCACATCAACACCTAGATTAGTGCTTGACTGAAAAACCAGGAGAAGGTGTGAGTACACCAGGGACCAGGGGTTTTAAGGGCCATTTCAGGATTATGCCTGTGATAGAAATGTTATACACATATTAGATATTTTTATGAACAGAGGATCAAGAACCAGAACCCAAATTTTCTGATTGTTAGGAATCAGTCTTTCTTCTAATGCAGTGGCATTTCTCAAACCGAGTTCCCCCAACTTCTAATGAGTATTCCACAAAAAGAAGGTGTGTTATTTAGTAAAATAGGTGGGAAATGCTGACTTTAAAATTAAACAAGTTTCTTAACTGTAGGACTTCTCTGAGTCTTCAATAAGAAGCAGATACCAACATGGAACTGAGGTGCAAGAGATTTATTGGAGGAACACCTGTGAGGAAAAAAACAGGGAAGGGGCCAGAGGAGGCTGGGAGAGCCATCAGACTGAGTAGCAGGTCTTCCCATTGATAAGGAGAAGGGGAAGGAGAGAATAAAGGGGAGAAGGGAAGAAGAAAGGAGAGTCTTAGATTATAGTGTATTTCTAAGGAAGTTCAATGCCAACAGGGAGTCATTGAGCCAATGTTACCCATCGGAGAAGTCCTACATCTTGCTTATGTAGGCCTGCTTTAGTGGACCTGCCATACCCAGTCATTGGCTGGGAGAAATCGTTGGGAATCTAACCTCAGTTTTAAAAAGTGATGGATTTTAGAGTAAAGAAGTTGGATATGTTGGTCAATTATGCCCTCCAGAATAGGCTTCTGAAAGGCACATTTTTCATGGTTGGTCAACATGTTAATATGCGTTTGTAAATTTCCAAAAGGAATTTTTTTTTTGGCAACACCCATTAGCAACAAGTTTCCAGGGATCACCGTTTCTGATCTACCATTGCACTACCAACTCAAATTCACTTTCCTTGGTATATGAAGATTTGACCTTCCTCATGTATGTGCTCTGAGCTTTCTCCTTTAGTAGAGCAGCCAGTCTCTTATTTACTAGTACTAACCCTTCTGTCACATGTCTGCATGTTGCCTTTGGGAAGGTCTAAGAACCTGGAACAGAGGTTTGCTCTGTGTAATCAATTAGCCAGTTAGAGGATAAAATTTGTACCCTAACTGCTAGTCTGCAGATTGTGTGGGTAGAGATTCTACCCTACATTTTGGCGGACAGTGGAAATGTTTTGGCTACTTCTTCCTTCTCTCTCCTTCTCTATCAATCCAGGGGATAGTGATTAAGAATCGAGATGTTTGTCAGTCTATAGTATAATTTCTTTAGACATTAACTAGCACTAGCCAGCTCTCCTTAGGGAGGTTGGCCCTATTTGGGGGTCCATTAGGCAAACCAAAGGGGAAGAAATGTTAAATATTTAAAATCCAGTGGAGGGATTTCTGCTCTGGCAAAGAGGGAGTAACTGAGGCCACAATTACTCTCTTCTCTGAAACAAATAAAACACTACGCAAAATATATGAAATAATGGTTTTCAAACTATTGAACAGTAGGCCACAAGGAATAGTGTCCCTGAGAGACAGGAGAGACATGGCATAAGCTCTACTATTGCCCCTGTTTACTTCCTTGAGAGAATTTCCAGTCAGTGGCAGAGGGAAAGAAACCCCAGGAAAAGTTGATGAACTTTCTGAGTTGAGAAGATAGCAATGAGAGACCAGGGAGACCAACATAGCTGGAGTTTACTGGTGGAATACTAAATAGTCCATGTGTGTGAGGAAATGCTTTCAGGTGAGGAAAAACCCCTGACTTGAAAGAATAGTAGCCAGAACTCACACAGGGCCAACATTTATACCAGTTCCCACCAAACAGTCTTAAAATCTCATAATTCATAGGACATTAGGTAGATGGGTGGGTTGGGGAGAAAAATTAACAGTAGGCTGAATGCTTTCCTAGTCCTGTCTAACCAACCTTAAAAGCAAGACCCCAAAGGATCAAATTATTTTCAAGTAACTAACTGTGTTCCAGGAACAACGCAAGAGTATTTATAGGAATACTAAAGTATCCAATACCCAATAAGGTAAGGTTACAATGAGTCACATTACATTTTTTTAAAAAATCACCAGGCAAGCAAAGAAGCAGGACAATATGGCCTATAATAAGGAGAAAAAATAAATAAACACTGACCCAGAACTCACACAGATGTTAGAAGTAGCAGACAAGGACATTAAAACAGATATTATAACTGATTCTGTTGGATTAAAAACTAGTGGAAAGATTAAGTAAATAAGTAAAACCCAGGAAAAATATTTTTAAAAGGACCCAAATTGAATTTCTAGAGTTAAAGACTAGAATATCTGTGATGAAAAACACTGGATAGTATTAATGACAGATCAGACATTGCAAAAGAAAAAACTGGTTAATTGAACATAGCAATAGAAATTACACACAATGAAACAGAAAAAATAAACACAAAAGAAAGCATCAGCCTGGCCAGAGTGGCTAAGTGGTTGAGCATTGACCTATGAGCCAGGATGTCACAGTTTGATTCCGGGTCAGGGCATATGCGCAGGTTGCAGGCTTGATCCCCAGGGGGGGCATGCAGGAGGCAGCCCATCAATGATTCTCTCTCATCATTGATGTTTCTACCTCCCTCTCCCTCTCCTTTTCTCTCTGAAATCTATAAAACATAAATTAAAAAAAGAAAGCATCAGTGAGGCATGCAACGACTTGAAGCAGCCTAATTTACGTGCAATTCGAGTCCCCTCATAAATGGAAAGACAGAAAATGTATTTGAAGAAATAGTGGTTGAAAAATTTTTAAATCTGAAGTGTAAACCTACAAATCCAACACACTCAATGAACCCAACATAAGAAATAAAAAAAAACTACCCCAAATCATGTCACAATCAAATTTCTCAAAACCAGTGAAAAAGAAAAAATGGTTTCTTTAAAATTAAATTTCTTGGAGTGACATTGGTCAGCATGAACATACAGTTTTCAGGTGTGAGTTTCAGTATTACAAGATCTGCATATTGCTCCATGTGCTAACTACCCAAAGTCAGATCTCGTGTCACCATATATTAGTTCCCTCTTCTCTCCCCACCCCTTTGATCCATGTTGAATTAATTTTTGTACGTGGGGACAAACTGTAATCCACTTTCATTCATTTCCATGTGGCTTTCCAGTTTTCCCAGCACCATTTATTGAAGAGCCTATCTTTACTCTGTTGTGTCTTTCTGGCTCCTTTCTCAAAAATTACCTGTCCATATGCATGTGGTTTTATAGCCTGGCTCTCTATTCTGTTCCATTGATCTGTGTGTCTGTTTCTCTGCCAGTACCATGCTGTTCTGGAGGTCATAGCTCTGTAGTATAATTTGAAGTCAGGTAGCGTGATACCTCCAACTTTGTACTTTTTTCTCAGTATTGCCTTTGCTATTTGGGGTCCTTTGTGGTTCCATACAAATCTGATGACTTCTCATTCTATTTCTTTAAAAAATGACATTGGAATCTGTATATTGCTTTGGGTAATATGGCCATTTAAACTATGTTGATTCTTCCAATCCATGAACATGGAATATTTTTCCATTTTTTTGTGTCTTTTTGAATGTCTTTTAATAATGCTTTGTGATTTTCAGTATATAGGTCTTCCACATTCTCTGTTACGTTTATTCCTAGGTATTTTATTCTTTTGATTGCAATTGCAGAAGGAATTGTTTTTTTATTTCTTTTTCTGAATTTTTGTTGTTAGTATACAGGAAGGCAATGGATATTTGCACATAGATTTTTGTAACCTGAAACTCTACTGTATTTGTTTATTGTTCCTAATAGTTGTGGGTGTTTTTTTGTTTGTTTGTTTGTTTGTTTTATTTTTGGTGGAGTCTCTAGTGTTTTCTTTATACAGAAAAATGTCATCTGCAAAAAGTTATAGTTTTATTTCTTCCTTCCATATTTGAATGTCTTTTATTATATTCTCTTGCCGTATTGCTCTGCTTAGGATTTCTAGCACTATGTTGAGTAAGAATGGTGAAAGTGGACTTCCTTGTTTTGTTCCTTATCTCTCTCTCTCTCTCTCTCTCTCTCTCTCTCTGTCGCCCTCTCCTTCTCCTCCACCTCCAACCTATCTAAAATGAATTTTAAAATATTTTAAAAATTGGCAAAATATTTGAATAAATATGGGGATATCAAATTAGCACTGGAAAAGTTGATAAAAATCATTTAGAAAAATTTAAAATTACATTGAGATGGCACTATACATCTGTAAATTGGCACAACCATTTTGGAAAACAGTTTGGCAGTTTTTAAAAAATTAAGTGAGAGATTTGTAGTGACAGAATGCAGATCAGTGGTTGCCTGGGGAAAGGAACGTTGTTCCGAGGGGAGGGCAAGAGGGGTTACAAAGAGATAAGAGGAAAGTTTTGGGGGTGATGGATATGCTTATTCTCTTAATTGTGGAGATGGTTTCAAGGGTGTTTACATTTATTAAATAGTATACTTAAAATATGTGCAGTATATTATATATCAACTAGAAGCCCAGTGAACAAGATTCATGCACTCATCAGGAGAGGAGGACGGGTGGGGGAGGGACTGGGGGGTACGGGGTCCCTGAGGCCCGCCTGCGCCCTCTTGCAGTCCAGGAGCCCTTGGGGGTTGTCCTACTGCCAGTTTAGGGCTGTTCCCTGCTGGCCTAAGCCAGCAGTCGGACATCCTTAGGGCTGCCTGCACTACCACTGTGCTCACCATGCTTCTGGATGAGCGGCGCTTCCCCTGTGGGAGCGCACTGACCACCAGGGAGCAGCTCCTGTGTTGAGCACGTCATAGTGACCAGTCCTTCTGCTGTTCGGTTGATGTGCCTATTACCCTTTTATTATATACAATTAGACATCAATAAAGCTGTCTTTTAAAAAAACAAAATGGACTGCTTACACATGTGAAAACTGAGGCAATTTGTAGCCTCTCACACAAGTGAGAAGAAAAACCCATAAAACAATACAATCCACTAGAATTTTAGGATTTTAAGTGTGGTTTTCCAAATTGTGCGAGACAGAACAATAGAACCAGTTCTTTCCTTGGCCATGATTCCTTTTTTAAAAAATTTAATAAATCTTTATTTTTCAGATTATTATAATAGTTTCTCTTTTTCCCCCCATAGCTCCCCTCCACCAGGTTCCTACCCCACCCTCTGCCCGCTTACCTCTCCCCCCGTCTTCATTCATAGGTGTACGCTTTTTGTCCAGTCTCTTCCCGCAACCCCCACTCCCCTTTTCCCTAGAAAATTGTCAGTCCACTTCCTTTCTATGCCCCTGATTCTATTATATTCACCAGTTAATACTGTTCATCAGATTTTTTATTCCCTTGGTTTTTAGATTCACTTGTTGATAGATATGTATTTGTTGTTCTTAATTTTTATCTTTACCTTTTTCTTCTTCTTTCTCTTCTTAAAGAATACCTTTCAGCATTTCATATAATTCTGGTTTGTTGGTGATGAACTCCTTTAGCTTTTTCTGATCTGTGAAGTTCTTTATCTGACCTTCAATTCTGAATGATAGCTTTGCTGGGTAGAGTAATCTTGGTTGTAGTTTTTTGCTATTCATCACTTTGAATATTTCTTGTCATTCCCGTCTGGCCTGCATAGTTTCTGTTGAGAAATCAGCTGACAATCGTATGTGTGCTCCCTTGTAGGTAACTAACTGTTTTTCTCTTCCTGCTTTTAATATTCTCTCTTTGTCTTTTGCTCTTGGCATTTTAATTATGATGTGTCTTGGTTGGTCCTCTTTGGATTCCTTTTGTTTGGGGTTCTGTGTGCTTCCTGGACTTGTAAGTCTATTTCTTTCACCAGGTGGGGGAAGTTTTCCTTCACTATTTCTTCAAATAGGTTTTCAGTATCTTGCTCTCTCTCTTCTTCTGGGACCCCCATAATTCTGATGTTGGTACGCATGAAGTTGTCCCAGAGGCTCCTTACACTATCTTCATATTTTTGGATTCTTTTTTCTTTCTGCTTTTCTGGAGGAGTGTTTTTTGCTTCTTTGTATTCCAAATCTTTGACTTGATTCTTGCGATTCTCTAGTCTGGTTTTAGGTCTCTATAATATTTTTTATTTCAGTCACTGTATGCTTAATTTCTAGTTGATCCTTTTTCATATCCTCGAGGGTCTCGTTAAATTTATCGGCCTTTTCTAGGAAATTCTTGAAAAACCTTATAACCGTGGTTTTGAACTCTATATCCAGTCATTTGCTTTCCTCCATTTCCTTCATTTGTGACCTGCCTCTTTGTCTCCACAGTTTAGCTGCTTCCCTGAGTTGATGGAATGGGTTTGTGTGCTAGGTGTCCTAGCAGGGACTGGTGGCTCAGCCTCCCCAGTTACCTGAGGCGGACATTCTTGGTGTGCCCCTTTATGGGCTGTGTGTGCAGTCTTGTTGTACTTAAGACTAGATTATTGTTAGTATCACTGCGGGGAGTTGACCTCCAGGCCAATTGGCTGTGAGGATCAGCTGTGTCTCCATTGGGAGAGCTTCTGTGCTCAGCTTGGATGGGGCGGAGTCTCAGGGCTGAGCAGACAGCCTTAGTTTTTCATCAGCCCTGCCCAAAGGGGCCCTTGTGTCTCAGTGTCTTGCAGCAATGGCTGCACGCACCTCTGAGAGAAGGCTCCTCTCGAGTTTCGCCCGCTGCCAGACAGTCCAGTTTCTCCCCAAATGAGTCTGGTTACCCAAAAGTCTCATCTGGAACTGGAGTTCAGTGCAGTTGGGAGGTTTTGTTTCCCTCTTGAATGAGAAAGCTAGCTGTGTGCTTGCTGCCTGCCCTTTCTGCATGCTGCAAGTAAGCCAGCCACTTATTCAGCCACCACCCCCCCTTTCTGCTCGCAGGTCTCTGTACCTCTGTCCTCCACAGCTCCTCTGAGTCTCAGTGTCCTTTTCTCTTTCCTTCTAGTTGTAAAATTTCCACTCAGCCAGCTTTCTGTTGGTTCTGGACTATGTCCGCTCTGTCGTCCAGTTGTAGTTTTGAAATTGTTGTGCAAGGCAGCAATATAGGTGTTTACCTATGCCGCCAACTTGGTTTCTCCCTGGCCATGATTTCTTTGTCCTACTTCTTTAAAGTCAGCCAACACCTGCAATGCTGAGTTGCTCTAAAAGTTACCGTGGAATAATGAGGTTACTTGGGTGAGGTGGAGGAGCAGCTCATGGCAGTACTTGGCTATGGAAAAACTAGCCTCTCGGGTCTTCCTGAAAAGATCCAAGAGGGCAGTGTGAAGTATGATATTGGGCCCTCTCTGAGAGGAGACCTGAGGACAGAGGCTTCCCCTTGAGGCTGTGGCAAGGGCTGGCTGAGTGGCTGACTCTGTCCTTACACACACAGTGTATCTGCCAACTGGTGAATGCTCTGGCGCTCAGCGGCTGCGGAGATATAAACTTGGAATCCCAGCTGGAAAACATTATAGGCGTGCTGTTCCAGCAGGTGAGTGCTGGAGGCTGGAAGTATCCCGGGCTTGGTCTTCCCCTCTTCTGTGGAGGTGATGGTTACCCCAGCCCAGGTCACAACCTCCACTCGGCCCTGGGTTTTTCTCATGGTGACAGTAACTGCACACACCTCAGGCTTCACTGCCTGGATTCTGGTCACAGAGTGGATATTCTCTAAGAGGTAAATTGCATACATTTCTGTATGTTTCTTGGGGCGGAGGCCATTGTTGCTCCCTCTAAACTGGTAAAGGGCAGAGAGTCCAAACCGACCCATTATGCCTGTGGGAAATGGCAGGCCTTCTGTGTTGCAGCCTAGAGTAGGAAGAGGACAATTGAACATTTTGCAAAATGGTGTTACCTTCCATGTATTTGCTGGCCACATCTTCTTTCCTTTGGGGCTGTGTAGGTGTGTTCCTGGGTTCTATTTTCACATTCTCCTTATGGGCAAGTGCCACACTTATTCTGGCTGCATACCTCAGTTTCTCCATCCATGCCCAGAGCCCCTGATTTTTCAGTGTTCACGGGTCTGATGGCCTTGGTCTCCCCACAGCTGAGTGCAAAAGTCAACCCATCAGATCCTCACTCTGTGGAGAACTGCAGCCTCGCCCTGACGGCTTTCTACATCCTGGGTAAGTTAACACATTGCCCAGCCCCAGGTATGTGTCCCTGGGTACTCAAGACTTTGTACTCCTTGGGGCGCTAGGTTCCCAAGATGGGCTTCTGTCCTTCAGACAAGATGCAAAGTATCCATGTGAAGTTTGCCTGAAATTCAATGAATCTCAAAGGGCATAGGCATTCTCCCCTCCCTATCCCTTTGGTTACCACTCCCTTCCCCTGGGGTTGGCTCCCCTTTCTCCTTTGTTGATCCTGAGCTCAGAAAGGTGATAATGTGATTAAAGCACTGATGGTCACGAAAGAGGTTCTGACCTAATGGGAGAGCACATGGTGGGGCAGGGGAGGGACAGGCCTAGCTCAGGAAAAGCATCTGCCCCATGCTGGGATCATGGTAATGCTGGGCAAACACTGGCTCTCTTTCTTCCTCCTTTTTTCTCCAACGTAATAGACCCGAATTTACCCAGCTCATGGCATCAGTGGTTTGCTGTGAGCATGATTTTCTTCTGCACACCACCTCCCACTTAAACATACCCCTGACTCCCATGTATTCATGCCCTCTGATAGCCAAGTTATACCAGGATCAGATGGTATCCCTAATACTATCGGCCATGGAGTCCACTGAGCCAGCCAAGATAGAATCTGCCCTTCAAGCATTCACAGACGTGTTCCAGGAATGTGAGTACGAACTGAGCCTGGTCCTAGAGATCTTCTTGCTCAGGAAATCTTCTTTCTGGGGCAGACACTCCCATGTGGGGTAGTCAAAAGCACAGTTTTAAACTCAATATAAACTCAATGGGTTCAAATCCTGGTTTTGACTCTTATTAGCTGTGCAAACTGGGACAGATTACTTTTAGTCTGTACCTCTATTTCCTCATTTGAAAAATGGAGGTGCCTTGGCTGGGTGGCTCAGTTACATGGAGTGTCATCCTATATACCACAAGACTGTGGGTTCGTTTCCGGTGAGGGCACATACCTAGGTGGGTGGTATGTTCCCTGATCGGGAGCATATGGAAGGTGACTGATCAATGTTTCTCTCTCACATTGATGTTTATCTCTCTTCCTCTCTCCCCCCCCCCACCTCTTTCTCTAAAATAAAAAACAACCTATCCTTGGGTGAGGATTATAAAAAACAAAAATGTCGTTAACATTAATTCCTACCTTTAGGCATTTTTATTGAGAAAACATAGTGTAGGTTTAATTCTAATCAAGTGTCCATCAAAACTTTGCTGTGTGCCTAACACAGAACGAGGCACAGAAAATACAGACATAAATAAGACATGGTCCCTGTTCTGAGGAGCTCACTGTCAAGTAGGGAAGAAGAGACTGTTCACACAGCAACAGGATAAAGGATAATATGTGATAAGTTACTTAAATGTGAGCATGGCGATGGGCAACAGGAATGCAGAGAAGGCGTCAGTCAGGAGATGGGATAGACTCTATGTAGGAGCTGTGCTGAGAACAGAAAGGAGACTGAGTCAGCAGAAGGAATTCACACAGACAAAGAGCAGTGCTGGCATTTCTAAAGGTTGAGATCGCAGAGGGTGAGCAGAACAGCATGGCCAGTGAGGCAGACTTGTGTGCTCAGCTGTGGGAGCCTGGCAAGGGCTGAGGCCCAAGCGCAACAAAGGGGGAGGGAGGAGACTGACACCTCTCCCCCCCCGCCCCCCCCCCCGCCCTGCCTCATGTTTGTCTGTCTTTCCTCTAGTGCCTCTGACAGAGAAGCTGCTTCTGGTGGTGCTGAATTCAACCATTCTGGTGATTCAGGAGGACCTCGAACCAGTGAGCAGAATGGCAGAATGTTCGGGCTGGGAGGGCAATTGCTGTTTTGAGAAATTGGGGTCTGGTAAAATGGAGAGGGGAAGGTTTGGGGGAATGAAGAGACATGTAAGGCATCCTTGCCAAGCTACTTCTGGTCTCAGACTTTTCTGCCCATGGGTTCCATTTGGGCTTGTCAAAACCTGAGAAAGGTTTGAGAAGTGGACAGGTGGTTCCTTCATATTTTCTGAGCCTTTTTGGTGGGCAGTACTGTGGTGAGCCCAGTAGGGACATGAAGCTCTGAAAGATATTAATTCTGTCCCTCGAGAATTCAGTTTGCTTAGGGAGAGAAGTCCCGAAACAACACATCTTGCATGGAGTCTGAGAAGATCAATATATATTTTTTTCTTACCTTTTCTTTACATATATATGTGTGTGTGTGTGTGTGTGTGTGTGTGTGCGCGCATTTGTGTGTGTGTGTGTGTGTAAATTATTTTCTTTAAAAAATTTATTCAATTACAGTTGCTATACAATGTTATATTAGTTTCAGGTGTACATCTGAAATAAAAAACTACTCCAAATCATGTCACAATCAAATTTCTCAAAACCAGTGAAAAAGAAAAAATGGTTTCTTTAAAATTAAATTTCTTGGAGTGACATTGGTCAGCATGAACATACAGTTTTCAGGTGTGAGTTTCAGTATTACAAGATCTGCATATTGCTCCATGTGCTAACTACCCAAAGTCAGATCTCGTGTCACCATATATTAGTTCCCTCTTCTCTCCTCACCCCTTTGATCCATGTTGAATTAATTTTTGTACGTGGGGACAAACTGTAATCCACTTTCATTCATTTCCATGTGGCTTTCCAGTTTTCCCAGCACCATTTATTGAAGAGACTATCTTTACTCTGTTGTGTCTTTCTGGCTCCTTTCTCAAAAATTACCTGTCCATATGCATGTGGTTTTATAGCCTCGCTCTCTATTCTGTTCCATTGATCTGTGTGTCTGTTTCTCTGCCAGTACCATGCTGTTCTGGAGGTCATAGCTCTGCAGTATAATTTGAAGTCAGGTAGCGTGATACCTCCAACTTTGTTCTTTTTTCTCAGTATTGCCTTTGCTATTTGGGGTCCTTTGTGGTTCCATACAAATCTGATGACTTCTCATTCTATTTCTTTAAAAAATGACATTGGAATCTGTATATTGCTTTGGGTAATATGGCCATTTAAACTATGTTGATTCTTCCAATCCATGAACATGGAATATTTTTCCATTTTTTTGTGTCTTTTTGAATGTCTTTTAATAATGCTTTGTGATTTTCAGTATATAGGTCTTCCACATTCTCTGTTACGTTTATTCCTAGGTATTTTATTCTTTTGATTGCAATTGCAGAAGGAATTGTTTTTATTTCTTTTTCTGAATTTTTGTTGTTAGTATACAGGAAGGCAATGGATATTTGCACATAGATTTTTGTAACCTGAAACTCTATTGTATTTGTTTATTGTTCCTAATAGTTGTGGGTGTTTTTGTTTGTTTGTTTGTTTGTTTGTTTTATTTTTGGTGGAGTCTCTAGTGTTTTCTTTATACAGAAAAATGTCATCTGCAAAAAGTTATAGTTTCATTTCTTCCTTCCATATTTGAATGTCTTTTATTTCATTCTCTTGCCATATTGCTCTGCTTAGGATTTCTAGCACTATGTTGAGTAAGGATGGTGAGAGTGGACTTCCTTGTTTTGTTCCTGATCAATATCTCTCTCTCTCTCTCTCTCTCTCTCTCTCTCTCTCTCTCTCTCTCTCTGGTTCTATTGTTCTGTCTTGCACAATTTGGAAAACCACACTTAATGGTGAGAGTGGACTTCCTTGTTTTGTTCCTGATCAATCTCTCTCTCTCTCTCTCTCTCTCTCTCTCTCTCTCTCTCTCTCTCTGTCCCCCTCTCCTTCTCCCCCACCTCCAACCTATCTAAAATGAATTTTAAAATATTTTTAAAATTGGCAAAATATTTGAATAAATATGGGGATATCAAATTAGCATTGAAAAAGTTGATAAAAATCATTTAGAAAAATTTAAAATTACATTGAGATGCCACTATACATCTGTAAATTGGCACAACCATTTTCGAAAACAGTTTGGCAGTTTTTAAAAAATTAAGTGAGAGATTTGTAGTGACAGAATGCAGATCAGTGGTTGCCTGGGGAAAGGAACATTGTTCCGAGGGGAGGGCAAGAGGGGTTACAAAGAGATAAGAGGAAAGTTTTAGGGGTGATGGATATGCTTATTATCTTAATTGTGGAGATGGTTTCAAGGGTGTTTACATTTATTAAATAGTATACTTAAAATATGTGCAGTATATTATATATCAACTAGAAGCCCAGTGAACAAGATTCATGCACTCAGCAGGAGAGGAGGACAGGTGGGGGAGGGACTGGGGGGTACGGGGTCCCTGAGCCCCGCCTGCGCCCTCTTGCAGTCCAGGAGCCCTTGGGGGTTGTCCTACTGCCAGTTTAGGGCTGTTCCCTGCTGGCCTAAGCCAGCAGTCGGACATCCTTAGGGCTGCCTGCACTACCACTGTGCTCACCATGCTTCTGGATGAGCGGCGCTTCCCCTGTGGGAGCGCACTGACCACCAGGGAGCAGCTCCTGTGTTGAGCACGTCATAGTGACCAGTCCTTCTGCTGTTCGGTTGATGTGCCTATTACCCTTTTATTATATACAATTAGACATCAATAAAGCTGTCTTTTAAAAAAACAAAATGGACTGCTTACACATGTGAAAACTGAGGCAATTTGTAGCCTCTCACACAAGTGAGAAGAAAAACCCATAAAACAATACAATCCACTAGATATTTAGGATTTTAAGTGTGGTTTTCCAAATTGTGCAAGACAGAACAATAGAACCAGTTCTTTCTTTGGCCACGATTCCTTTTTTAAAAAATTTAATAACTCTTTATTTTTCAGATTATTATAATAGTTTCTCTTTTTCCCCCCATAGCTCCCCTCCACCAGGTTCCTACCCCACCCTCTGCCAGCTTACCTCTCCCCCCGTCTTCATTCATAGGTGTACGCTTTTTGTCCAGTCTCTTCCCGCAACCCCCACTCCCCTTTTCCCTAGAAAATTGTCAGTCCACTTCCTTTCTATGCCCCTGATTCTATTATATTCACCAGTTAATACTGTTCATCAGATTTTTTATTCCCTTGGTTTTTAGATTCACTTGTTGATAGATATGTATTTGTTGTTCTTAATTTTTATCTTTACCTTTTTCTTCTTCTTTCTCTTCTTAAAGAATACCTTTCAGCATTTCATATAATTCTGGTTTGTTGGTGATGAACTCCTTTAGCTTTTTCTGATCTGTGAAGTTCTTTATCTGACCTTCAATTCTGAATGATAGCTTTGCTGGGTAGAGTAATCTTGGTTGTAGTTTTTTGCTATTCATCACTTTGAATATTTCTTGTCATTCCCGTCTGGCCTGCATAGTTTCTGTTGAGAAATCAGCTGACAATCGTATGTGTGCTCCCTTGTAGGTAACTAACTGTTTTTCTCTTCCTGCTTTTAATATTCTCTCTTTGTCTTTTGCTCTTGGCATTTTAATTATGATGTGTCTTGGTTGGTCCTCTTTGGATTCCTTTTGTTTGGGGTTCTGTGTGCTTCCTGGACTTGTAAGTCTATTTCTTTCACCAGGTGGGGGGAGTTTTCCTTCACTATTTCTTCAAATAGGTTTTCAGTATCTTGCTCTCTCTCTTCTTCTGGGACCCCCATAATTCTGATGTTGGTACGCATGAAGTTGTCCCAGAGGCTCCTTACACTATCTTCATATTTTTGGATTCTTTTTTCTTTCTGCTTTTCTGGAGGAGTGTTTTTTGCTTCTTTGTATTCCAAATCTTTGACTTGATTCTTGCGATCCTCTAGTCTGGTTTTAGGTCTCTATAATATTTTTTATTTCAGTCACTGTATGCTTAATTTCTAGTTGATCCTTTTTCATATCCTCGAGGGTCTCGTTAAATTTATCGGCCTTTTCTAGGAAATTCTTGAAAAACCTTATAACCGTGGTTTTGAACTCTATATCCAGTCATTTGCTTTCCTCCATTTCCTTCATTTGTGACCTGCCTCTTTGTCTCCACAGTTTAGCTGCTTCCCTGAGTTGATGGAATGGGTTTGTGTGCTAGTTGTCCTAGCAGGGACTAGTGGCTCAGCCTCCCCAGTTACCTGAGGCGGACATTCTTGGTGTGCCCCTTTGTGGGCTATGTGTGCAGTCTTGTTGTACTTAAGACTAGATTATTGTTAGTATCACTGCGGGGAGTTGACCTCCAGGCCAATTGGCTGTGAGGACCAGCTGTGTCTCCATTGGGAGAGCTTCTGTGCTCAGCTTGGATGGGGCGGAGTCTCAGGGCTGAGCAGACAGCCTTAGTTTTTCATCAGCCCTGCCCTAAGGGGCCCTTGTGTCTCAGTGTCTTGCAGCAATGGCTGCACGCACCTCTGAGAGAAGGCTCCTCTCGAGTTCCGCCCGCTGCCAGACAGTCCAGTTTCTCCCCAAATGAGTCTGGTTACCCAAAAGTCTCATCTGGAACTGGAGTTCAGTGCAGTTGGGAGGTTTTGTTTCCCTCTTGAACGAGAAAGCTAGCTGCGTGCTTGCTGCCTGCCCTTTCTGCATGCTGCAAGTAAGCCAGCCACTTATTCAGCCACCACCCCCCCTTTCTGCTCGCAGGTCTCTGTACCTCTGTCCTCCACAGCTCCTCTGAGTCTCAGTGTCCTTTTCTCTTTCCTTCTAGTTGTAAAATTTCCACTCAGCCAGCTTTCTGTTGGTTCTGGACTATGTCCGCTCTGTCGTCCAGTTGTAGTTTTGAAATTGTTGTGCAAGGCAGCAATATAGGTGTTTACCTATGCCGCCAACTTGGTTTCTCCCTGGCCATGATTTCTTTGTCCTACTTCTTTAAAGTCAGCCAACACCTGCAATGCTGAGTTGCTCTAAAAGTTACCGTGGAATAATGAGGTTACTTGGGTGAGGTGGAGGAGCAGCTCATGGCAGTACTTGGCTATGGAAAAACTAGCCTCTCGGGTCTTTCTGAAAAGATCCAAGAGGGCAGTGTGAACTATCATATTGGGCCCTCTCTGAGAGGAGACTTGAGGACAGAGGCTTCCCCTTGAGGCTGTGGCAAGGGCTGGCTGAGTGGCTGACTCTGTCCTTACACACACAGTGTATCTGCCAACTGGTGAATGCTCTGGCGCTCAGCGGCTGCGGAGATATAAACTTGGAATCCCAGCTGGAAAACATTATAGGCGTGCTGTTCCAGCAGGTGAGTGCTGGAGGCTGGAAGTATCCCGGGCTTGGTCTTCCCCTCTTCTGTGGAGGTGATGGTTACCCCAGCCCAGGTCACAACCTCCACTCGGCCCTGGGTTTTTCTCATGGTGACAGTAACTGCACACACCTCAGGCTTCACTGCCTGGATTCTGGTCACAGAGTGGATATTCTCTAAGAGGTAAATTGCATACATTTCTGTATGTTTCTTGGGGCGGAGGCCATTGTTGCTCCCTCTAAACTGGTAAAGGGCAGAGAGTCCAAACCGACCCATTATGCCTGTGGGAAATGGCAGGCCTTCTGTGTTGCAGCCTAGAGTAGGAAGAGGACAATTGAACATTTTGCAAAATGGTGTTACCTTCCATGTATTTGCTGGCCACATCTTCTTTCCTTTGGGGCTGTGTAGGTGTGTTCCTGGGTTCTATTTTCACATTCTCCTTACGGGCAAGTGCCACACTTATTCTGGCTGCATACCTCAGTTTCTCCATCCATGCCCAGAGCCCCTGATTTTTCAGTGTTCCCGGGTCTGATGGCCTTGGTCTCCCCACAGCTGAGTGCAAAAGTCAACCCATCAGATCCTCACTCTGTGGAGAACTGCAGCCTCGCCCTGACGGCTTTCTACATCCTGGGTAAGTTAACACATTTGCCCAGCCCCAGGTGTGTGTCCCTGGGTACTCAAGACTTTGTACTCCTTGGGGCGCTAGGTTCCCAAGATGGGCTTCTGTCCTTCAGATAAGATGCAAAGTATCCATGTAAAGTTTGCCTGAAATTCAATGAATCTCAAAGGGCATAGGCATTCTCCCCTCCCTATCCCTTTGGTTACCACTCCCTTCCCCTGGGGTTGGCTCCCCTTTCTCCTTTGTTGATCCTGAGCTCAGAAAGGTGATAATGTGATTAAAGCACTGATGGTCACGAAAGAGGTTCTGACCTAATGGGAGAGCACATGGTGGGGCAGGGGAGGGACAGGCGTAGCTCAGGAAAAACATCTGCCCCATGCCGGGATCATGGTAATGCTGGGCAAACACTGGCTCTCTTTCTTCCTCCTTTTTTCTCCAACGTAATAGACCCTAATTTACCCAGCTCATGGCATCAGTGGTTTGCTGTGAGCATGATTTTCTTCTGCACACCACCTCCCACTTAAACATACCCCTGACTCCCATGTATTCATGCCCTCTGATAGCCAAGTTATACCAGGATCAGATGGTATCCCTAATACTATCGGCCATGGAGTCCACTGAGCCAGCCAAGATAGAATCTGCCCTTCAAGCATTCACAGACGTGTTCCAGGAATGTGAGTACGAACTGAGCCTGGTCCTAGAGATCTTCTTGCTCAGGAAATCTTCTTTCTGGGGCAGACACTCCCATGTGGGGTAGTCAAAAGCACAGTTTTAAACTCAATATAAACTCAATGGGTTCAAATCCTGGTTTGGACTCTTATTAGCTGTGCAAACTGGGACAGATTACTTTTAGTCTGTACCTCTATTTCCTCATTTGAAAAATGGAGGTGCCTTGGCTGGGTGGCTCAGTTAGATGGAGTGTCATCCTATATACCACAAGACTGTGGGTTCGTTTCCGGTGAGGGCACATACCTAGGTGGGTGGTATGTTCCCTGATCGGGAGCATATGGAAGGTGACTGATCAATGTTTCTCTCTCACATTGATGTTTATCTCTCTTCCTCTCTCCCCCCCCCCCACCTCTTTCTCTAAAATAAAAAACAACCTATCCTTGGGTGAGGATTATAAAAAACAAAAATGTCGTTAACATTAATTCCTACATTTAGGCATTTTTATTGAGAAAACATAGTGTAGGTTTAATTCTAATCAAGTGTCCATCAAAACTTTGCTGTGTGCCTAACACAGAACGAGGCACAGAAAATACACACATAAATAAGACATGGTCCCTGTTCTGAGGAGCTCACTGTCAAGTAGGGAAGAAGAGACTGTTCACACAGCAACAGGATACAGGATAATATGTGATAAGTTACTTAAATGTGAGCATGGCGATGGGCAACAGGAATGCAGAGAAGGTGTCAGTCAGGAGATGGGATAGACTCTATGTAGGAGCTGTGCTGAGAACAGAAAGGAGACTGAGTCAGCAGAAGGAATTCACACAGACAAAGAGCAGTGCTGGCATTTCTAAAGGTTGAGATCGCAGAGGGTGAGCAGAACAGCATGACCAGTGAGGCAGACTTGTGTGCTCAGCTGTGGGAGCCTGGCAAGGGCTGAGGCCCAAGCGCAACAAAGGGGGAGGGAGGAGACTGACACCTTCCCCCCGGCCCCCCCCCCCCCCGCCCTGCCTAATGTATGTCTGTCTTTCCTCTAGTGCCTCTGACAGAGAAGCTGCTTCTGGTGGTGCTGAATTCAACCATTCTGGTGATTCAGGAGGACCTCGAACCAGTGAGCAGAATGGCAGAATGTTCGGGCTGGGAGGGCAATTGCTGTTTTGAGAAATTGGGGTCTGGTAAAATGGAGAGGGGAAGGCTTGGGGGAATGAAGAGACAGGTAAGGCATCCTTGCCAAGCTACTTCTGGTCTCAGACTTTTCTGCCCATGGGTTACATTTGGGCTTGTCAAAACCTGAGAAAGGTTTGAGAAGTGGACAGGTGGTTCCTTCATATTTTCTGAGCCTTTTTGGTGGGCAGTACTGTGGTGAGCACAGTAGGGACATGAAGCTCTGAAAGATATTAATTCTGTCCCCCGAGAATTCAGTTTGCTTAGGGAGAGAAGTCCTGAAACAACACATCTTGCATGGAGTCTGAGAAGATCAATATATATATTTTTCTTACCTTTTCTTTACATATGTGTGTGTGTGTGTGTGTGTGTGTGTGTGTGTGCATGTGTGTGTGTGTGTGTAAATTATTTCCTTTAAAAAATTTATTCAATTACAGTTGCTATACAATGTTATATTAGTTTCAGGTGTACATCTGAAATAAAAAAACTACTCCAAATCATGTCACAATCAAATTTCTCAAAACCAGTGAAAAAGAAAAAATGGTTTCTTTAAAATTAAATTTCTTGGAGTGACATTGGTCAGCATGAACATACAGTTTTCAGGTGTGAGTTTCAGTATTACAAGATCTGCATATTGCTCCATGTGCTAACTACCCAAAGTCAGATCTCGTGTCACCATATATTAGTTCCCTCTTCTCTCCCCACCCCTTTGATCCATGTTGAATTAATTTTTGTATGTGGGGACAAACTGTAATCCACTTTCATTCATTTCCATGTGGCTTTCCAGTTTTCCCAGCACCATTTATTGAAGAGACTATCTTTACTCTGTTGTGTCTTTCTGGCTCCTTTCTCAAAAATTACCTGTCCATATGCATGTGGTTTTATAGCCTGGCTCTCTATTCTGTTCCATTGATCTGTGTGTCTGTTTCTCTGCCAGTACCATGCTGTTCTGGAGGTCATAGCTCTGTAGTATAATTTGAAGTCAGGTAGCGTGATACCTCCAACTTTGTTCTTTTTTCTCAGTATTGCCTTTGCTATTTGGGGTCCTTTGTGGTTCCATACAAATCTGATGACTTCTCATTCTATTTCTTTAAAAAATGACATTGGAATCTGTATATCGCTTTGGGTTATATGGCCATTTAAACTATGTTGATTCTTCCATCCATGAACATGGAATATTTTTCCATTTTATTGTGTCTTTTTGAATGTCTTTTAATAATGCTTTGTGATTTTCAGTATATAGGTCTCCCACATTCTCTGTTACGTTTATTCCTAGGTATTTTATTCTTTTGATTGCAATTGCAGAAGGAATTGTTTTTTTATTTCTTTTTCTGAATTTTTGTTGTTAGTATACAGGAAGGCAATGGATATTTGCACATAGATTTTTGTAACCTGAAACTCTACTGTACTTGTTTATTGTTCCTAATAGTTGTGGGTGGTTTTTTTTTTGTTTGTTTGTTTGTTTTATTTTTGGTGGAGTCTCTAGTGTTTTCTTTATACAGAAAAATGTCATCTGCAAAAAGTTATAGTTTTATTTCTTCCTTCCATATTTGAATGTCTTTTATTATATTCTCTTGCCATATTGCTCTGCTTAGGATTTCTAGCACTATGTTGAGTAAGGATGGTGAGAGTGGACTTCCTTGTTTTGTTCCTGATCTCTCTCTCTCTCTCTCTCTCTCTCTCTCTCTCTCTCTCTCTCTCTCTTCCCCTCTCCTTCTCCCCCACCTCCAACCTATCTAAAATGAATTTTAAAATATTTTAAAAATTGGCAAAATATTTGAATAAATATGGGGATATCAAATTAGCACTGGAAAAGTTGATAAAAATCATTTAGAAAAATTTATAATTACATTGAGATGCCACTACACATCTGTAAATTGGCACAACCATTTTGGAAAACAGTTTGGCAGTTTTTAAAAAATTAAGTGAGAGATTTGTAGTGACAGAATGCAGATCAGTGGTTGCCTGGGGAAAGGAACGTTGTTCCGAGTGGAGGGCAAGAGGGGTTACAAAGAGATAAGAGGAAAGTTTTGGGGGTGATGGATATCCTTATTATCTTAACTGTGGAGATGTTTTCAAGGGTGTTTACATTTATTAAATAGTATACTTAAAATATGTGCAGTATATTATATATCAACTAGAAGCCCAGTGAACAAGATTCATGCACTCAGCAGGAGAGGAGGACGGGTGGGGGAGGGACTGGGGGGTACGGGGTCCTTGAGGCCCGCCTGCGCCCTCTTGCAGTCCAGGAGCCCTTGGGGGTTGTCCTACTGCCAGTTTAGGGCTGTTCCCTGCTGGCCTAAGCCAGCAGTCGGGCATCCTTAGGGCTGCCTGCATTACCACTGTGCTCACCATGCTTCTGGATGAGCGGCGCTTCCCCTGTGGGAGCGCACTGACCACCAGGGAGCAGCTCCTGTGTTGAGCACGTCATAGTGACCAGTCCTTCGGCTGTTCGGTTGATGTGCCTATTACCCTTTTATTATATACAATTAGACATCAATAAAGCTGTCTTTTAAAAAAACAAAATGGACTGCTTACACATGTGAAAACTGAGGCAATTTGTAGCCTCTCACACAAGTGAGAAGAAAAACCCATAAAACAATACAATCCACTAGATATTTAGGATTTTAAGTGTGGTTTTCCAAATTGTGCAAGACAGAACAATAGAACCAGTTCTTTCTTTGGCCATGATTCCTTTTTTTAAAAAAATTTAATAAATCTTTATTTTTCAGATTATTATAATAGTTTCTCTTTTTTCCCCCATAGCTCCCCTCCACCAGGTTCCTACCCCACCCTCTGCCCCCTTACCTCTCCCCCTGTCTTCATTCATAGGTGTACGCTTTTTGTCCAGTCTCTTCCCGCAACCCCCACTCCCCTTTTCCCTAGAAAATTGTCAGTCCACTTCCTTTCTATGCCCCTGATTCTATTATATTCACCAGTTAATACTGTTCATCAGATTTTTTATTCCCTTGGTTTTTAGATTCACTTGTTGATAGATATGTATTTGTTGTTCTTAATTTTTATCTTTACCTTTTTCTTCGTCTTTCTCTTCTTAAAGAATACCTTTCCGCATTTCATATAATTCTGGTTTGTTGGTGATGAACTCCCTTAGCTTTTTCTGATCTGTGAAGCTCTTTATCTGACCTTCAATTCTGAATGATAGCTTTGCTGGGTAGAGTAATCTTGGTTGTAGTTTTTTGCTATTCATCACTTTGAATATTTCTTGTCATTCCCGTCTGGCCTGCATAGTTTCTGTTGAGAAATCAGCTGACAATCGTATGTGTGCTCCCTTGTAGGTAACTAACTGTTTTTCTCTTCCTGCTTTTAATATTCTCTCTTTGTCTTTTGCTCTTGGCATTTTAATTATGATGTGTCTTGGTTGGTCCTCTTTGGATTCCTTTTGTTTGGGGTTCTGTGTGCTTCCTGGACTTGTAAGTCTATTTCTTTCACCAGGTGGGGGAAGTTTTCCTTCACTATTTCTTCAAATAGGTTTTCAGTATCTTGCTCTCTCTCTTCTTCTGGGACCCCCATAATTCTGATGTTGGTACGCATGAAGTTGTCCCAGAGGCTCCTTACACTATCTTCATATTTTTGGATTCTTTTTTCTTTCTGCTTTTCTGGAAGAGTGTTTTTTGCTTCTTTGTATTCCAAATCTTTGACTTGATTCTTGCGATCCTCTAGTCTGGTTTTAGGTCTCTATAATATTTTTTATTTCAGTCACTGTATGCTTAATTTCTAGTTGATCCTTTTTCATATCCTCGAGGGTCTCGTTAAATTTATCGGCCTTTTCTAGGAAATTCTTGAAAAACCTTATAACCGTGGTTTTGAACTCTATATCCAGTCATTTGCTTTCCTCCATTTCCTTCATTTGTGACCTGCCTCTTTGTCTCCACAATTTAGCTGCTTCCCTGAGTTGATGGAATGGGTTTGTGTGCTAGGTGTCCTAGTGAGGCGGACATTCTTGGTGTGCCCCTTTGTGGGCTGTGTGTGCAGTCTTGTTGTACTTAAGACTAGATTATTGTTAGTATCACTGCGGGGAGTTGACCTCCAGGCCAATTGGCTGTGAGGATCAGTTGTGTCTCCACTGGGAGAGCTTCTGTGCTCAGCTTGGATGGGGCGGAGCCTCAGGGCTGAGCAGACAGCCTTAGTTTTTCATCAGCCCTGCCCTAAGGGGCCCTTGTGTCTCAGTGTCTTGCAGCAATGGCTGCACGCACCTCTGAGAGAAGGCTCCTCTCGAGTTTCGCCCGCTGCCAGACAGTCCAGTTTCTCCCCAAATGAGTCTGGTTACCCAAAAGTCTCACCTGGAACTGGAGTTCAGTGCAGTTGGGAGGTTTTGTCTCCCTCTTGAACGAGAAAGCTAGCTGCGTGCTTGCTGCCTGCCCTTTCTGCATGCTGCAAGTAAGCCAGCCACTTATTAAGCCACCCCCGCCCCCTTTCTGCTCGCAGGTCTCTGTACCTCTGTCCTCCACAGCTCCTCTGAGTCTCAGTGTCCTTTTCTCTTTCCTTCTAGTTGTAAAATTTCCACTCAGCCAGCTTTCTGTTGGTTCTGGACTATGTCCGCTCTGTCGTCCAGTTGTAGTTTTGAAATTGTTGTGCAAGGCAGCAATATAGGTGTTTACCTATGCCGCCAACTTGGTTTCTCCCTGGCCATGATTTCTTTGTCCTACTTCTTTAAAGTCAGCCAACACCTGCAATGCTGAGTTGCTCTAAAAGTTACCGTGGAATAATGAGGTTACTTGGGTGAGGTGGAGGAGCAGCTCATGGCAGTACTTGGCTATGGAAAAACTAGCCTCTCGGGTCTTCCTGAAAAGATCCAAGAGGGCAGTGTGAACTATGATATTGGGCCCTCTCTGAGAGGAGACCTGAGGACAGAGGCTTCCCCTTGAGGCTGTGGCAAGGGCTGGCTGAGTGGCTGACTCTGTCCTTACACACACAGTGTATCTGCCAACTGGTGAATGCTCTGGCGCTCAGCGGCTGCGGAGGTATAAACTTGGAATCCCAGCTGGAAAACATTATAGGCGTGCTGTTCCAGCAGGTGAGTGCTGGAGGCTGGAAGTATCCCGGGCTTGGTCTTCCCCTCTTCTGTGGAGGTGATGGTTACCCCAGCCCAGGTCACAACCTCCACTCGGCCCTGGGTTTTTCTCATGGTGACAGTAACTGCACACACCTCAGGCTTCACTGCCTGGATTTTGGTCACAGAGTGGATATTCTCTAAGAGGTAAATTGCATACATTTCTGTATGTTTCTTGGGGCGGAGGCCATTGTTGCTCCCTCTAAACTGGTTAAGGGCAGAGAGTCCAAACCGACCCATTATGCCTGTGGGAAATGGCAGGCCTTCTGTGTTGCAGCCTAGAGTAGGAAGAGGACAATTGAACATTTTGCAAAAAGGTGTTACCTTCCATGTATTTGCTGGCCACATCTTCTTTCCTTTGGGGCTGTGTAGGTGTGTTCCTGGGTTCTATTTTCACATTCTCCTTACGGGCAAGTGCCACACTTATTCTGGCTGCATACCTCAGTTTCTCCATCCATGCCCAGAGCCCCTGATTTTTCAGTGTTCCCGGGTTTGATGGCCTTGGTCTCCCCACAGCTGAGTGCAAAAGTCAACCCATCAGATCCTCACTCTGTGGAGAACTGCAGCCTCGCCCTGACGGCTTTCTACATCCTGGGTAAGTTAACACATTGCCCAGCCCCAGGTATGTGTCCCTGGGTACTCAAGACTTTGTACTCCTTGGGGCGCTAGGTTCCCAAGATGGGCTTCTGTCCTTCAGACAAGATGCAAAGTATCCATGTAAAGTTTGCCTGAAATTCAATGAATCTCAAAGGGCATAGGCATTCTCCCCTCCCTATCCCTTTGGTTACCACTCCCTTCCCCTGGGGTTGGCTCCCCTTTCTCCTTTGGTGATCCTGAGCTCAGAAAGGTGATAATGTGATTAAAGCACTGATGGTCACGAAAGAGGTTCTGACCTAATGGGAGAGCACATGGTGGGGCAGGGGAGGGACAGGCCTAGCTCAGGAAAAGCATCTGCCCCATGCTGGGATCATGGTAATGCTGGGCAAACACTGGCTCTCTTTCTTCCTCCTTTTTTCTCCAACGTAATAGACCCTAATTTACCCAGCTCATGGCATCAGTGGTTTGCTGTGAGCATGATTTTCTTCTGCACACCACCTCCCACTTAAACATACCCCTGACTCCCATGTATTCATGCCCTCTGATAGCCAAGTTATACCAGGATCAGATGGTATCCCTAATACTATCGGCCATGGAGTCCACTGAGCCAGCCAAGATAGAATCTGCCCTTCAAGCATTCACAGACGTGTTCCAGGAATGTGAGTACGAACTGAGCCTGGTCCTAGAGATCTTCTTGCTCAGGAAATCTTCTTTCTGGGGCAGACACTCCCATGTGGGGTAGTCAAAAGCACAGTTTTAAACTCAATATAAACTCAATGGGTTCAAATCCTGGTTTTGACTCTTATTAGCTGTGCAAACTGGGACAGATTACTTTTAGTCTGTACCTCTATTTCCTCATTTGAAAAATGGAGGTGCCTTGGCTGGGTGGCTCAGTTAGATGGAGTGTCATCCTATATACCACAAGACTGTGGGTTCGTTTCCGGTGAGGGCACATACCTAGGTGGGTGGTATGTTCCCTGATCGGGAGCATATGGAAGGTGACTGATCAATGTTTCTCTCTCACATTGATGTTTATCTCTCTTCCTCTCTCCCCCCCCCCCCACCTCTTTCTCTAAAATAAAAAACAACCTATCCTTGGGTGAGGATTATTAAAAACAAAAATGTCGTTAACATTAATTCCTACCTTTAGGCATTTTTATTGAGAAAACATAGTGTAGGTTTAATTCTAATCAAGTGTCCATCAAAACTTTGCTGTGTGCCTAACACAGAACGAGGCACAGAAAATACACACATAAATAAGACATGGTCCCTGTTCTGAGGAGCTCACTGTCAAGTAGGGAAGAAGAGACTGTTCACACAGCAACAGGATACAGGATAATATGTGATAAGTTACTTAAATGTGAGCATGGCGATGGGCAACAGGAATGCAGAGAAGGCGTCAGTCAGGAGATGGGATAGACTCTATGTAGGAGCTGTGCTGAGAACAGAAAGGAGACTGAGTCAGCAGAAGGAATTCACACAGACAAAGAGCAGTGCTGGCATTTCTAAAGGTTGAGATCTCAGAGGGTGAGCAGAACAGCATGGCCAGTGAGGCAGACTTGTGTGCTCAGCTGTGGGAGCCTGGCAAGGGCTGAGGCCCAAGCGCAACAAAGGGGGAGGGAGGAGACTGACACCTCCCCCCCACCCCGCCCTGCCTCATGTATGTCTGTCTTTCCTCTAGTGCCTCTGACAGAGAAGCTGCTGCTCGTGGTGCTGAATTCAACCATTCTGGTGATTCAGGAGGACCTCGAACCAGTGAGCAGAATGGCAGAATGTTCGGGCTGGGAGGGCAATTGCTGTTTTGAGAAATTGGGGTCTGGTAAAATGGAGAGGGGAAGGCTTGGGGGAATGAAGAGACAGGTAAGGCATCCTTGCCAAGCTACTTCTGGTCTCAGACTTTTCTGCCCATGGGTCACATTTGGGCTTGTCAAAACCTGAGAAAGGTTTGAGAAGTGGACAGGTGGTTCCTTCATATTTTCCGAGCCTTTTTGGTGGGCAGTACTGTGGTGAGCCCAGTAGGGACATGAAGCTCTGAAAGATATTAATTCTGTCCCCCGAGAATTCAGTTTGCTTAGGGAGAGAAGTCCTGAAACAACACATCTTGCATGGAGTCTGAGAAGATCAATATATATTTTTTTCTTACCTTTTCTTTACATATATGTGTGTGTGTGTGTGTGTGTGTGTGTGTGTGTGTGTGTGTGTAAATTATTTTCTTTAAAAAATTTATTCAATTACAGTTGCTATACAATGTTATATTAGTTTCAGGTGTACATCTTAGTGATTAGACATTTATTTATGCAACTTATGAAGTGATCACCCCAATAAATCTAGTACACACCCACATAGTTATTACAATATTATTGACTATGTTCCCTATGCTGTACTTTACATCCCATGACTATTCTATAATTACCAATTTGTATTTCTTAATTCCTTCACCTTTTCGTCCATCCCCCCTTCTCCCCTCCCATCTGCCAACTACCAAAATGTTCTCTGTGTCTATGAGGCTGTCTCAGTTCTGCTTGTTCATTTATTTTGTTTATTAGATTTCACAACTAAGTGAAATAATATTGCATTTGTCTTTCTCTGTTTCACTTATTTCACTCAGCACAACACCCTCTAGCTCTATCCATGCTGAAGATGGCAAGATTTCATTATTTTTTCATGGTTGAGTCATATTTCATTGTATATATGTACCACTTCTTCTTTATCTATTCCTCTATTGATGGATACTTAGTTTGCTTCCATATCTTGGCTAATGTAAATAATGCTGCAATAAATATATGAATATATATGTCTTTTCAATTTCACGTTTTGGGTTTCTTCAGATAAATATCCAAAGCTTAATTGCTGGGTCCTTCTTTTTCTCTCCTTGTAGGCTTTGTTTTAAAGTCTATTTTGTCTGATAGTAAGTATTGCTACTCCAGCTTTTTTTGTTTTGTTACCATTTTCATGAAATACCTTTTTCCATCCCTTTATTTTTAGTCTGTGCATGTCTCTTTTTGACGTGAAGTGACTCTCTTGCAGATAGCATATGGAAGCATCTTGTTTTCTTATCCATTCAACCATCCTATGTCTTTTGATTGGAGCACTTAATTCATTTGCATTTAAAGTAATTGTTGATAGATATGTAGTTATTGCCATTTTATTATTCATATTTTTTATATTCCTTTCGTCTTCTCATTAAAGAAGACCCTTTAACATTTCTCGTAATATTGGTTTGGTGTTGATGAACTCCTTTAGCTTTTTCTTGTCTTGGAAGCTCTTTATTTCTCCTTCGATTCTAAATGATAGCCTTGCTGGTTAGAGTGATTTTTGGTGGTAGGGCTTTGTTTTTCATCACTTTGAATATATCTTGCCAGTTCCTTCTGGCCAGCAAAGTTCCTGTTGAGAAATCAGCTGACAATCTATGGAAGTTCCTTTATAGGTAACTAACTGTTTTTCTCTTGCTGCTTTTAAGATTCTCTCTTTGTCTTTAACCTTCTGCATTTAATTATCATGTGTTTCAGTGTGGGCCTCTTTGGGTTCATCTTGTCTGGGACTCTCTGCACTTCCTAAACTTGTATGTCTATTTCCTTGACCAGGTGAGGGAAGATTTCTGTCATTATTTTTTCAAATAAGTTTTCAATTCCTTCCTATTTCTCTGGTCCTGCTGGCACTCCATTATACGAATATTTGTATGCTTGATGTTGTCTCAGAGGCCCCTTAAACTACCCTCATTTTTCTTTTTCTTTTTTATTCTGTTTTTTTTTTTTTTTTGCTGTTTTAATTAGGTATTTTCTGCTACCTTATCTTTCAAATTGCTGATTCAATACTTTGTGAGAAACCATATTTTTTAACAAGCTCTTCAAACAGGGCTGGAGACAGCACAGACTGCTTCAGTTCTGGATCACACAGAATAGGGGAGCAGGGGAGGAGTGGAGCAGTGGTTTGGGGTGCCAAAACCTCTGTGTCCTCGCCTGGAATATGAAGGGCCCTCAGGACTTGTGGGACTTGTTCCTGGCTTTTCCTAGGAAGGCCAGACCATGGGACATTCCTGGACTCAGATTCTCCCGCAATCCAACACTCCTGCTAATTTTTATATCTCTGGGGAAATAAGGTGAGGGCAAGGTAAGTACTTAGCGTTCTCCAGGAAGGTGGTGGGAGCTGAAATGGTTAGAACTTCAGGGCAAAGTACAGAAGTGGTCAGGTTTAGTGGCTGGTGGTCTGTCATTATCTAGAGCCTGCTGTAGAGTCACACTGGGTTTGGTGTCAGGAGATCTGATCCCCTTACCTGCCTTGGTCCTCTGTGTCCTCACCTGGAATATGAAGGGTCATACTGACAGTCCCTGTCATTCCTTCCTGTCTTGTCATGTGATGGTTTGTGACTCCACAGGTGCTGAAGGTCCTCATGCACTTCATTGAGATACTGGGACAGCATAACTACTTGGCCTTGCCCCAGGGGAACACTATAATCAGCTATATCATCAAGATCATGGAGTCTGACCCATCTGTAAGCAGGGGCTGGGCAGGGAGGGGACCAAGGATGGGAGCACACCTGAGGGGATGGAACAAGAGGAAGGCAGGGTTGGGAGCAAGAGGGAAAGGGGAGGGTACGCCTGGCACATGTGAAGGGTCTTTGGCCTCTAAAACCCTGAGCAGTGAGCCAGGGAAAGCCTTGAACACAGAGACTTAGCTAGCATTGTTTTTGGATTGAAATCTTTCCTTTTCATATTCTAGAATGAAGAGGACATCCAAATAATGTGTTCCAGAATCCTACAGATGGTATAAACAGCTAGGGCCAAACAGGCCTCTCCATTTCCTCCTCCCCTGGCTCCCCCGAACACTACCCTGACCCCCACCCCAACTGCATCCCACCTTCCCCCTCCATCTAATGTCTTGTGGTGTCTCTTTCACCTCAACCCACCTCCATTTCATTCCACACAAGTGCCTGGGGTTCCACTGAGAAGGGCTCAGTGCCGCAAAAGCAGATCACTGGGTGTGGATCTGGAAGCCAGAGTCTGAGTCCTGATCAGCCAGTTTTCTAGCTGTACAATCTTGAATAACTTGTTCTCCCAGCTGCATTTTCTTCTTTGATAAAAGAGGGGGTGATTATATTCCCTGACTGTTCTCAGCAACCTCTAGGGATTTTTGGAGGCTCATATGAACTGATTTGCATCAAAGCTGAGGAAAGGGCTGTGGGAGGAAAAGGAATTAAGACTTAATCTACCTCCCAGTAAGCTCTACCTCCTGACCTTCAGCATGTCTCTGACTCTGGAAGGTTCCTCAATGAAGGTGATTACAAGTCACACATTCCAAATTTCAAGAAGCCCTCATCTATCACGTCAACTTCTTCCTGCTCTAATTTTAATCAGGACCCTGCTTATACTTTTCTCACATGGTGTGAGGGGTGAGGGTCAGGGGTGGAGAGAGAGAGAGAAAGAAAAGGGAGAGAATAAATATGAATGGGTTAAGGGGGCTCTGTATACAGGCCTCAAATACCCCTCCAGGAAAGGGAGACAAGGGCATGGGGTTGGAGACTTATGACTGGGGCTGACTTGGGGCTTGGCATTGAAATTCTTGTCACATGTCCTGCCAGGTATCTTTGCCCAAACTGGTCACTTTGGTGTGTGAGCCCAACAACACCTTGGCCTTCGTGCCTCTGTGTAAGGCAGCCACACAAATGGCTCTGAAGGCCCGTTCCCTGGGCCAGGTTCCTTACCTCAGCAGCTTTCACTTCAATCGTAAGTACAAGGGTGGGGCAGCCTGTGGAGAGGTGAACATTAAGTCTGTTTGTGGGCATGGAGTGTTGGAGTTGGGGACTGGCTGAGACACCACAGGGGAGCGGGTGCAGAGGATGCTGGAGGGGGGATTGTAGGTCCCAAGCTTGGGCCATGATGGGAAGAGAAAGGCAAAGGGTTAAGGCAGCAGCTTAAAGTCATTTTGCCTCTTGAATGAAAAGCGGTTGCCTCTCAAAGTCACAGTTCCTTCTTGCCTTTACTCCTCATTATAAAACATTCGAGTCAAGATGTACAAACATTGTTAATTACAAAGTAATGAATACACACACATTGCTGACCCTTAGTTCTTCCTTTGCCCTAACTCTGAGCCTCACTCTGTGCTCACCCCATCCCTGACCTCTAACCCCAGTGCGAGTCAGGGTTAGAGTTAGGATGTCTGTTCAGCATATCACATGGTATGTGTGTGTGTATGTGTGTGTGTGTTTAAAGGCTGAACATGTAATGGTTTGTGTTTTAATCTGAATCAAAATGTTATAGCTCCCATGGCATTGGCACTGATGTTCCCTGTCCTATTTGCTCTTTCTCCTCCTCTGAAGTACTGATGGGGAGCTGCCAGTGCAGGCAGGGGGTTGAGCATCCTGAAGTGTGCACTGACTCTGTCCTCTTCTTTTATCCTCTCTTTACCTTAGCTACCCAGTTCATTTCACCACAGAGACTCCTGACCCATCTTGTGGTAAGTGATGCCAGAATGAGTACTATAGTCATACATCCTTCCATCCACTCATCAGCCCATCCATCCATCCATCCATCCATCCATCCATCCATCCATCCACTCATTTCACAAATAGCTGGTTACTACTTTGTCTCAGGCATTATGCTGGGTATGGAATAATGAGATAGGGCCCAGGATCACAGGGGCCAAAGAGCATGCAGGAGGGACCTGGGAGCATAGTGGTGAGGCCTGGAGATGGGAAAGTGGCCATGGGAAAGGCTTAGCCTGTCTCCTATGTGGCCTTATTGTGAGCTGCAAAAAACAGGAAGTTTTACTAAAAGTCAGGAAATAGGAGATTATGTGCATATCACATGTGGAGGATATTGTTGGTCAATGAAATGAAATAGCAATAGATTAATTTTGTATATAGAGTTATAGATTTTTAAAATATCTTTTGATAAGCATTTAAAATTTCAGTAAGACGTTTTGTTTTGTTTTTTAGCTCTATAGTACCTGTTTTTCTCTTTTATGTACTTTCTCAGCTATGCTTTTTCTACGAATCATATATACTTTTCATGGACTATTGTCAATGAACATGTTCATTGTTTTGTTTTTAATGTGGGAGTTTTTTTTTTTTTTTAATCCAGGTTTAGTCTTGATAAAGTGTCAACAATAAAGATTTAAAAAAAAGCCTAAATAACCTATAGCTGTCATTATCTCTATCTTCAAGCTGAAGAAACACAATCCAGGAGGATTTAGAATCTTAAGCGAATTATTGGGGAAACTGGCACCTGAATCCAGGTTTCTTTCCTTTTTTTCTTCTTCCTTTCCTTTTTTCTTTCTTTCTTTCTTTCTTTCTTTCTTTCTTTCTTTCTTTCTTTCTTCCTTTTTCTTTCTTTCTTTCTTTCTTTCTTTCTTTCTTTCTTTCTTTCTTTCTTTCTTTCTTTTTTTCTTCTTTCTTTCTCCTTCCTTCCTTTTTTTCTTTTTTTCTCCCCACCCAAGGATATTTTTCCATTGATTTTTTAGAGAGAGTGGAAGAGAGAGAGTAAGCCAGAAATACCTGGGTGAGAGAAACACATCAATTGGTTGTCTCCTGCATGTGCCCTGACTAGGGCCCAGGCCAGGGAGGAGTCTGTAACCCAGGTACGTGCCCTTGACTAGAATCATACCCGGAACCCTTCAGTCCACAGGCCGACACTCTATCCACTGAGCCAAACTGGCTAGGGTCTGTTCCAGGTTTCTTGATTTCCATTCCTGTTTTCCTGTCACCGAGCAATACTTTATTTGGGCTCTCGAGGTTTCCAGGAAAGAGGCCTTATTTCCAAGACTGTTTGCTCTCTAATTATTAACAGTACTTATGAAGCACCTACTGTATGCACATCTTTGTGGTTGGTAGATTAAAGATACAAAATGAAGCAGCTCAAATTCTCATCTTATTAACTCAGTTATTTAAAATGTGCACTAGCCCTAGCCAGATTGACTCAGTGGATAGAGTGTCGACTTGCAGACTGAAGGGGTCCGGGTTTGATTCCAGTCAAGGCTGCATACGTTGGTGGCAGGCTCCACCCTGGCCTGGGCCCTGGTCAGGGCGCTGCAGAAGGCAACAATTGATGTGTTTCTCTCACATAGATATTTCTCTCTGTCTTTCCCTCTCTCTTCCACACTCTCTTTAAAAAAATCAATGGAAAAATATCCTTGGGAGAGGATTTTTTTTAAAAAGTGCACTAAATGCTTAGAGCAGAACACACACTGGACTGGGCACAGGGTATTCATGTAAAAACAGACTCTGCCTTCGGGAAACCATCATCTGCTTGAGTAGATAGACAAGAAAATGGGCAATTATTCTAAGCGTCGTAAGCGTCAGGATGGAAATATGCACTATGTGCTTGGGAGCATGGAGGAGGCCTGAGGGGGCTGGGCAGAGAAGCTTTGTCAGAGGTGATCCACTGTGTAGATTTGCTCAAGACTGCTTTGATTTTAGTGCTGAAAATTCAGTGTCTGCGGAACCGCCTCAGTCCTGGGCAACCTGGAAAGATGAGTCTGCTGCAGAGGAGTGGATAAGTCTGGGAGGATGAGTAGTCTTTGCCAGTTAAGCAGAAAAGTAGGTGCCTTAGGTCAGGTTTAATTGATGCAGAGCAAGGTGAGGATTCTTGTCCAGTGACTTAGCAAGGAAATGCTCTCCGGAGGAGTTGTGATAGAGTGAAGGACACAGGGTGGAGGAGAGGAGAAGCCAAATAAGGATGTGGCCTGATCCCATGGGAGCCCTGGATGGAAAGTGCACTGCGGAGTCTATCCTGCCTGGAGACAAGTGAGGGGGGCTTTTGTACCCTCTGCCCCTCAGCTTGCTTGGCATTGGCTCCAGGTTTCCAAGGTTGGTCCGGTGCAGGGAGGGGAGAGAGAACAATGTAGCTCCCGGGCATCTGGGGTAAGGAGGCCCCAGTCACCTGAGGACAGTTCTCCACCGAAGGCTGCAGTGGGTAGCTGTTCAGAAAAGTTCCTGCAGCCAGTTGAAGGGATGGAAACCCTAAGGTCTGGGCAAGGCACCTTGAGCAACTGGCTAGAGGGGAAAAGATACCCATAGGAGGGGGAGGTAAGGCATTCAGCTGAATGTCCTGTTTGCCTTCTGCCTGAGGCACTGAGAGCAATGGGGCAGAGCAATGAACTGGGTAGACACTACTCCTGAACTCCATTCTCACCTGAGATGTGGGATTGGGGCAAGTTAGGAACTAACGGAACAAATCCACAGATAGGATGAGTGATTATGAGGAAGCTCTGAAGGAAGGATACAGGGTGATGAGCTGGAGAGGGACTGGGGAGGTCAGAGCAGGCTCACTGAGGTGAGATCTGAAAGATGAGAATAAGACATTTTGAAGAGCCTGGAGAAGAGGGTTCTAAACAGAGAAAATGGGGAATGCAGAGACCCTGAGGTAGGGAGTGGGTGAGTCCACACAGACTGGTATTGCAAGGTAGACAGGACAGTGTGCAGTAAGCAAGGAGAAAGGCCACTGAAATTCAGAGGAGGGAGAAAGAAGAGTAACATGAAAGCACTTCTTCAATTATGCAATTTTTATTTTAAAATTATGCAAATGTAAGGAACTTTTTTATTTCCTAGCTGTTATTGGGAGGTATGTGGGTCAGAAAAAGTTCCTGAAGGATGATCCTTAAGAGGCTGAGACATTGGAAAGGCAGCTTTCTCTTCCCTCTAACTTAAACCCCTGCTCCATAGGATCACTGCCTTATCCAGATGCCTCTAGACAGCAAGGGCCAGGGTGGAGGATGGGGCTGTGGGCAAAGGTGGTGGCTAGTATTGGAAATGCTGCCCTAACCTCATTTCAAGCTATGCATGACCCTGCCTCCTACCTGCCTCCTACCTTTCCTAGGCTTTTCTCTATAAATTCTTTGGCTTCGCCCTGTGGACCTCAAGAAGTGAGAAACTGGTGAAGATGATGCTCTCCTCCATCCTTCAAACTTCCCATGAAAACCTGCAGGAGAGGGAGGTGAGGCAGAATGCGTTGGCAAAGCCTTTCCAGGTTGAGTCAGAATGGCAAGGTGGCTGAAAGCCTGGGCCTGGCAAACCAGAGCACCTGGGTTAGGATTCCACTTCAGCCACCTACTCGCTATGTGTCCTTGAGCAAGTTACTGAACAGCCCTGTGCCTCAGTTTCCTTCTCATTAAGATGAGGCTATGGTACCTTCCTCATAGGATATTTCTTTAAAAGTTATTTTTAAATTTTAAATAATTTTATAGTTAGAGAAAAGTTGCAAAAAAAAATCTGAAAGAATTCCTATTGATACTTCTCCCAGATCCCCCAAATCTTAATGTTTTTCTGTTTGCTTTATCATTCTCTTTCTCACACATAAATTACATAATTTATTTATTTACTAACATTATTACTGTATTTTTTGAATCTGAAATGAAAGCTGCAGTCATGAAGCTCATTTACCACTAAATACTTCACTGTCTATTAGCTAAAAATAAAGATATTCTCTTACATAAGCACAGTGCAATTACCAAAACCAGGAAATTAACATTGCTACACGACTGATACCTAAATTATAGACCCAGTTTGAAAATCATCAATTTTCCCAACAATGTGTTTTAGACCAAAAGAAAAATATTCTTTTTTTTTTTAGTCCAGAATCTGATTCAGAATCAAACTGTGCATTTAGTTGTCATTTCTCTTTATTCTTCTTTAATCTGGAGAAAATTCCTCATCTTTATCTTTCATGACCTGGACATTTGAAAAATGTACACACCATTCATGTTGTACAATGTCCCTCGGTTTTGGTTTCTCATATTTCCCCATGATTAGATTCAGAGTGTGCATTGTTGGTGGAATACCACAGAAGTGATGTGTGTTGTAGGATGGTTTTGAGGATTAAAATGTAAAATCACTTAGAGCAATGCTGGTGCATATGCACTCTCTATGTGCTGATTACTGGTAGTGCTGGTGTCCATGTCCTCAGGTCTCCCTCTCCAAGGCACTTCTGCCAGATTCTCAGAGCATTGATCAGCATCACGGTCAGCAACAGGTATTTACTAAGCCCAAGTTGCAAACCTTATCAATGAGGAGAAAGACATGTACAGGAAGGAAACAGCTAACTATACACAATGGCCTTCCTAAAGGCTACATGAGCAGTCATTGTGGCACCGTGGCTGTGTGGGCTTGCTGGGACTTGCGTTTGTTGGGAGAGTTTAGGAGAAGGAGGGAGGCAGGTATTCCCAGTTGACATAATATTCTGAGTCAAGATTCAGGATCAAGACTTTGGGGAGCACATCTAGAGAACAGTCAGTGGTCTAGTGGGACTGGAGTGCAGATCTTTGACAAGGAAGTAAAAGTGACCTCTTGCTAGCACTTGGGAACAGATTGAATATAGAAGATAAATAAAGATAAGAGGGGGAAAGGGCATCTGGGATGGTTCTTGGGTTTCTGGCCCAAGTGAGAGGAGAATGGTATCCTTCCCTAAGACTATTAACCCAGGACAAAAGCGGGAGGAAGTAGATGTACTTAGTTTTTGACTGGGAGAGGTTGGAGTGTCAGATGGAGATGCACAGTAGCATGTAGACCTGGATATTTTTTTTTAGTCCAGAATCTGATTCAGAATCAAACCATGCATTTAGTTGGAACTAAATCGGGGCTGGGTGTCTAGATTTGGGAAACATAATTTCCCTGTCTGTAAAATGGGGATGATAATATTTACCTCAATGCATTAGGGTGATGATTAATGAAGTAACATGTATAAGTCTGGTAAACATTAAGCATTAATGTTCTGATGATGTTAATTATGACGATGATGATGCTGCTGACCAGAATGAGTGGAAGCCACGGCTAAGGGGGGACATAAGGAGAGGGACAGAATAGAACCCCCTTCTGATGCTCCACTAGTCCCTCTTTTCTAAAGAGGTAAACTTTTCCCTTTATCTACTTGGTGTCCAACAGTCTACAAGTCCCACTAAAATGTCATCCCTCTTGAGGATCTGTGTCCTGGAGCCTGTCACTGTCCTGAGGCTCCCTCTACTCTGTCTTCTCTTGCTGCAAAGACTTAATGGTGGCCTTTCCAGCACAAATGAGCCAATTTGCCAATAGCTGGCACCTGTATGTTTCCTTAGCTCTGTGCCCAGTCATCCTTGTTGAGTAAGCTCTAGGGAGAAACTCAGCTGACAATAAAGCCAAAAGGGCCTGCTAGGAGGCAGAGGGGTTAAGTTAAAGACTATTCCTGGCAGGAACCACAGAATCCCCAAGTCTTTATGCTTTTGATTCTCTCAAGGTTGTGATTCCCAGATCTATGCTTCCAGCATCAACGTTCAGACACACTGGCAATGAGAACATTTCCACTTAGTTGTTTTGCCATGACCTCCCATTCAACACATCCAGGAACTCACTCCTTTCTCTCTCACCAACTTAGACAGGCCTCTTTTTCACCTGCCTGTTTTGGTCAGAATTATTGCTGTTTCCTGTTCTCCTAAACTAGAAATATTGGCATTGTCTATAAGTCTTCCTTGTCTTCCATCTCTTCTCTGACCAGCTATCCAATTCTGTCAGTAAGGTGCTTGGGATTTGTTCTTTCCTCTGTTCCCTCCCCAGAACAACCATTCTCTGAATTCGTAGTGCATATAAAAGTATTCTCTATTGTGCAAAGTTAAGTTTGATATTACCAAGATTTTGTAAATCTGTGACTCTGATTTTTCTTAATAATTGGCTTCTTGAATTACTTTTTGCAAAGATATTTGGTTCTCTACCTGGATTTTTTTTTTGAAGTTTTTACTCTTTTTTATTTTTTATTATTTAAAGTATTACACATAGTAGTACATATATCTCCTTTTTTTCCCCATTGAACTTCCCCAAGCCTCCCCTACCCCCTGTCGCATGCCCTCATCCCACCCTCCACCCAGTGTCTTATGTCCATTGATTGCGCTTATATGCATGCAAACAAGTCCTTCGGTTGATGTCTTCCCCGCTCTCCCCAACACTCCCCAGGCTTCCCGCTGTAATTTAACCATCTGTTCAATGCTTTACTGCCTCTGTATCTATCTTTTTGTTCCTCAGGTTATAATGTTCTTTATTTTCCATAAATGAGTGAGATCATGTGGTATTTTTCTTTCATTGCCTGGCTCATTTCACTTAGCATAATGCTCTCCAGTTCCATCCATGCTGCTGCAAATGGTAGGAATTCCTTCTTTTTTATAACAGCGTAGTATTCCATTGTGTAGATGTACCATAGTTTTCTAATCCACTCATCTGCTGATGGGCATTTAGGCTGTTTTCAAATCTTAGCTATGGTGAATTGTGTTTTCAAATCTTAGCTATGGTGAATTGACCTGTGGCATGGGGTTGCGGCTCTCTGTGTTACAGGGCATTGCTGTGGCATTCAGCATCGTTTCCAGGAAACATCTGAAGACTGTCCTGGAGCAACTGAAAGTGTATAGTGCTATACTCACTGACAAAGACTCATCGTCCATCCTCAAACTGGAAAAGGTGATGTCATTCCCAGGGGGCTCTACCAGCTTCCCATACAAAGCCTTCCAAGGCATCCCCATCACCCCAGCCTCCAATTTCTCTGAGGCCCTATGACTCATCTATAACAGTAAATGCTTCTCTTTCCCTCTAAACAACTGTGGGAAAGTTGCATCCTCGCTCCCTTTCTCTTGCTCCCTTGTGTCCGCACTTCAGGCCCTGGTAGCACCAGCTACATGCCCACCCTGTCCCCCAAGCTGCTCACCATTCCACAGTCCCATCTTCTTCCCCACATCCTCTGAGCAACCTTTTCCTCCCTGAACCTCCGTTTCCCCTTCCCCTACAGGAACATCAGCGAAGGGAATGGGTACTTGTCTGTAACACCATCTACTTAACCTATGGCAAGATAATTTTAGGGAGCAAGGGAGCTATTTTCGTGCATTTAGATGCCATCCTGGCCTTGATCCTGCAACACTACCACAACTGCATTTTGGAAAAGGTACTTCCCGCTTACTCTACTTCTCCAACATCCCATTTCTGTCATCTCCTCTCTTACCGCCCAAGAAAAAGATGCCTGGCCTTACGTGGGAGTCAGGGGCTAGTACGCTGACTTCTCCCACATAAAAATACTTTCACTTAATCCTCCTACTCTGAGACTCTAATTGGCCCAAGGAGGAGACCACAGTAACTTTAGGTCTGTTGAAAGGTGTCTCCTTCCCTGCTGACATAGCTACATAACGTGCCATTGAGCTCTTCACTGCCCTCTCTGAAGAAGGGATGAGTAAAACCTCAATTCCCTAGTATTCATAGGAAGAAGCATTCAGGAGAGACAGAGGAGCCCCATATTGTTTTCCTGCATTTGCTATTTGTGCAAAACATGGGTCCCCAGGGTTGGAGAAGGATCCCTTTCCATTCCCAACTCAGACATCCTTCGGTAGACTTTGTTCAAGAGAAAGACAATACCTTGGGAGACCAGGAAGCTTGATCCATGCTAATTTAAGAGTTATATGAGGGTGGCTTCAGAAGGGGGTTGGTGAGAGGGGTGGCTCTCTCCACCCCAGGGATGCACTGGTCCACCATCAGAGGGAAGATGCAGAGCATCAAACTAAGGAAGGCTAAAGAAGGCTTAGGTCTTCACCCCCCAGACTGTGTAGATAGTGTGCCCTGGCCCTGATCCTTTCCCTCCTTGGAGATCCCTGAGCATACTGGTTCATTCAGGATAAGGATCTGAAGCTGGATTACCTGAATGCCCTCATCATACTGACAAAAATCCTGGGTAGTCAGCAGCACGTGGCCTTTCAATTCAAGTTCCCTCACAAGCTAGCAATTGTAACCTTCATGGTGGTAAGTATCTTGCAGGAGGATGGAGGTGGGAATGCAGAGAGGAGGGAGGATGGATCCACTGGAAACCATTGGTAGCACTCCTAGGCTAGGCCTGAAGGTAGAAGTCCAGATTTCCCAGTGTCTTTTTCCTGCCTTAGTATTCCCTTTCCCATCCTCAAGGCTGGGGTGAGTACTGTAGGGAAGGTGTGGTTGGGAGTAGGAGAGAGGTGCTGTCCTCAGAGTCTTTGGAAGTCACTAAAAATTCTAAATTCCACCTTCTTATGAACACAACCTGGAGTGGGAGGAGGCAGACAAGAAAAATATGTTCACCATCCTCGTGTGTGTGTGTGTGTGTGTGTTGTGTGTGTGTGTGTGTGTGTGTGTGTGTGTGTGTGTGTGTGTGTTAGGACCTAATCAAGGAGGAGCCATTGAACTCCATTTCCAGCCCTGTTAGACAGAAGGCAATGAACATCATCAATAACTTCAGGTAACAACATACCATCCACTCTGTCTTCATTGACCTGGTTCTATTGCAACTCTTTATTCCCTAGTTGATCCCCACCTCTTATTTGTAGAAATTTACTGGACAATATCTGCCACTTCTTATTGCCAAGATTTTTAATGGGATTTTCAAAGCACCTGGTAGAGGTGGCCTCTCCTATCTCTACAGGCACTTGCTGTTAATTCTGCCCCAGGCATCCTCTGCTTTCAGTGCTGTCGCTGATAGGCACCTCCATCTCCATCACTGACGTCCCATTCTCTCAAAATACCAGTATCCTTTCCTGCAACAGTCATGCCTCTTCTCTTTCCCTTAGTTCTTTTCTTTCCATCTTCCTGGATCTTTTCACCCTTTCTTACTGTTTCATCCCTTTGTTCTTTTAATATCATTTCTTCTGATATCTACCTCTTCCTTGCTCCCACTTATTCCTCTGTCTCCACCTTCCCTTTCTATAACCTTCTCAGTTGTTATTCCTGACAACACTGGTTACACTTCTTCTCCCTGGATTTTAGGATGCTCAGGCCCCTCTTAGAGATAGAAGAAAGAGTAGAGCTACTTAGCACATGCTTCAAGAGTGTGTTCTGCCTGCCATCCATAGAAGTTTTGCAAAAGGAGGCATCTAGTCCCAAGGAGGGCCAAGCCAATGTGGTAAGTAACTCTTCGATGTTTGTCTCTTTTGGTTTTATTTTTTAATTTTTTAAGAAGATGGGAAGGATAGGTTTGGCCGTTTTATGTAAGAGTCTTCTGCCTTCCTTAATAAAAAGAAGAAATCATTGCAAGGAAGCCCTCCTGTGAAGAATTCCCTGGGTCATGTAGTCTGAACTCTACTCCTGAGATCTAACTTCCTTCTTCTACCCATTGGTTACCACTGCCACCACTTTAACACTCAGGCCCAAAGGCAGACACTTGAACCTTCCCTTTGTAACTGCTGTGTGATTGAAACCACACTAGAAGGTTCAAATATGATTTTACTAACGTTTGATAGGTAAATAAAGCCAGGGAATCCCAGGAGCAAGAAATCAGAGTCTATTTCTTATAGAGCCTGCAGTGCTTCCTTGAGGTAGAAAAGAGGTATTCAATTTTTTATTTATATTCACATGTTTAATTCCTAGGAATTCTTTCATGTGTTCTGATTACACCTTTACCTTGCCTGGTTGTTCTTCTTTTATTGATGCCATAGTCTCTTGATTTTTTTTGAAGATATTAAAAAGAATTTAAAAATACAAGTTTCTACTATTTACTGAATTAGCTTGATTTTCTTTAAGGTCAGTTGGTTTGTTCATCTTGGGCATCCTTTTCATCAGATTTTTGGTAATCCTTATTTTTTAGTTCATAGTTATTTTATGTAGGAAAGACTGGTACATATAGAAAAGGTGGAGGTGGGTTTTCTCTTGCCTCCCTCAGTGTAAATCTGATTCGGATGAGGAGGGTATTTTGAGAGGATTTCCCTGTATTTAGAGCAAGCTGGGAGTTCCAGCTGCCCAGGAAGAATAGCTTTACACCTTTGTAGGTTTCTTCTGAGTACTTTATTCCAGTGAGAGCTCCTTTCTTTTTCTTTCCCCTACTTTTCGGTTTCAGTGGCTGAGATCTATGACAATGTTGCTCTGGTTCTCCCAGCAGGACCTACGTTTAGAAGCCCTCCTTGGCAGATCACCTACTCTCTTTATAAGGCTTTGGGCAAGGCCACTTGGTTCATTAAAGGGTGAGAGGGAGAAACCCACTGTCCTAGCTTTTGTGAATCAGTTGCTCTGCAGACAGCTAGGCCAGTCCTCCTCCCACCTGGAGCCAGCCAGCCTGTCAGTCTTGGCTGCTTACTGAAGCTGTATCCCCTGGGACCAGAGTCCCACATGAGTTCAAGTTAGGGAGTGGGGATGGAGAAGGCAGGGTAGCTATGTTGCAGGGGAACTCCAGGCCACACTACAAACCAGGCAGACATTTGTGCTCTGGTGAAACAACAGAGGGATTTATTCAAGTGAATGAAGAGCCAGGAGTGCTTGAAATGTAGGGGAAGTTTTTGGAGCAGGCTTTCTCAAGGAAGGCTGGGAGAGCCAGAATGCTGAGCAGTTTAGAAGAAGGGTTGGGGCTGACAGGTTGGCATTTGTTTGAGTTCCATTTCCCCCCTCAGGATCTGTTTAAGGAGACCATGCAATCCCTCCTAAGACTAATGGAGACACTTATTGTTGAGATGCCCACCCGGATCCAGAACTGCTTGCAGGTAAGTGGGAAGAAGCCCCTGAACGTTGGTGTATTCATTTCCTAGGCCTGCCATAAATTAATACCACATGAAGTGACTCCAAACAACAGAAATACATTCCTCTCAGTCATAAAGGACAGAAGTCCTAAATCAAAGTATTGGCTGGTTTGATTCCTACTGGAGGCTCTAAAGGAGAATCTGTTTTATGCATCTCTCCTAGCTTCTGGTAATTCCTGGCAACCCATGGTATCGCTTGACTTGTCGACATAGCATTCTAATCTGTGCCTCTATTTATTTTCACAGGGCATTCTTACGTGTGTGTGTGTGTGTGTGTGTGTGTGTTCTCTTTTTAAAAAAATATGTTTTTATTGATTTCAGAGATGGAGGGAGAGGGAGAGAGAGAGATAGAAACATCCAATGATGAGAGAGAATCATTGATTGACTGCCTCCTGCACAACCCCCTCTGGGTACTTATCCCACAACCCGGGCATGTGTTTTTGACTCGAATCAAAACCGCACCTTTCAGTCCACAGGCCACAGACTATACACTGAGCCCAACCAGCTAGGGGTCTTAATAAGGACAGCAGTCATTGGGGTAGGAACTCATCCTAATTTGAATCATCTGCAAAGACCCTATTTTCAAACAAGGTCATAGTCTGAGGTTCTGAATGGACATGAATTTGGGGTGGGGGGGATACTATCAACCTAGTACAGTTGGGAACAGACCAGGAAAACAGTCTAGGGACTGTTTATTTTCACAGTAAGAAAAACTAGGAGGTAGAACTGTTGATGAAAATTGGGTGCAAAGGTTTTAGGGAAAGGATAATAAGGGCTAAGATCTAATAGCTAATATTGGTCTTGGCTTTAGAGGAGAGAACTTCCTCCTTCTTCCCCTTCAGCCATAGCTGTGGCCAGCTTCTCTCTCAGCTACCCGCTGCTTGCTCATAGCAGTTAAAAGTTAAAAACAGGCTTTGGTCTTCCATACACTATGGTTCCAGATCGTGGCTCTGCTGTTTGCTATATGGTCTTGGGAAGTTATTTAACTTCTGTTTGCCTCAGTTTACCCTGGAAAATGGAATGACATGTAGTACCTAGTTAATACAGTCATTTGGTAATCCACTGAGATGTTCACAAAGTGCTTGGCTCAAAGAAGTGAGGTGCAGGTGCAAATGATTTGCCCATTTTATTTATTTATTTTTTTAGCTTCTTTTTTTAAAATTCTTTATTAAGTTATTATATGTGTACATATCTTACCATTGCCCCCCCATCCCACTCCCATATATGCCCTCACCCCCCAGAGTTTTGCGTCCATTGGTTATGCTTATATGCATGCATACAAGTCCTTCGGTTGATCTCTTATCTTCCCCACCTCTCCCTAACCTTCCTGCTGTGATTTGACAGACTGTTTGATGCTTTACTGTCTCTGTATCTATCTTTTCGTTCAACAGTTTATAATTTTCTTTATTATCCATAAATGAGTGAGATCATGTGGTATTTTTCTTTCATTGACTGGCTTATTTCACTCAGCATAATGTTCTCCAATTCCATCCAGGTTGCTGCAAATGGTAAGAATTCCTTCTTTTTATGGCAGCATAGTATTCCATTGTGTAGATGTACCATAGTTTTCTGATCCAGTCATCAGCTGATGGGCACCTAGGCTGTTTCCAGATCGTAGCTATTGTAAATTGTGCTGCTATGAACATAGGGGTGCATATATCCTTTCTTATTGGTGTTACCAGTTTCTTAGGATATATTCCTAGGAGTGGGATTACTGGGTCAAATGGGAGTTCCATTTTCAGTTTTTTGAGGAAACTCCACACTGTTCTCCACAGTGGCTGCACCAGTCTGCATTCCCTCCAGCAGTGCACGAGGGTTCCTTTTTCTCCGCATCCTCGCCAACACTTGTCGTTTGTTGATTTGTTGATGATAGCCATTCTGACTGGTGTGAGATGGTACTGCATTGTTGTTTTGATTTGCATCTCTCGGATAATTAGTGACTTTGAGCATGTTTTCATGTGTCTCTTGGCCTTCCTTCTGTCTTCTTTTGAAAAGATTCTATTTAGGTCCGTTGCCTATTTTTTTATTGAATCATTTATCTTCCTTTTATTAAGTTGTATAAGCTGCCTGTAGATGTTGGAGATTAAACCTTTATCAGTGATAACATTTGCAAATATGTTCTCCCATACAGTGGGCTTTCTTGTTGTTTTGTTGATAGTTTCCTTTGCTGTAAAAAAAGCTTTTTATTTTGATGTAGTCCCATTTGTTAATTTTCTCTTTAGCTTCCATTGCCCTAGGGGCAGAATCGGTGAAGAAGTTCTTTTGGCATATGTCTGAGATTTTGCTGCCTGTGGATTCCTCTAGTATTTTTATGGTTTCCCATCTTATGTTTAAGTCCAGTATCCATTTTGAGTTTATTTTTGAGTATGGTGTAAGTTGGTGATCTAGCTTCATTTTTTTTTTGCATGTATCTGTCCAATTTTCCCAACACCATTTATTGAAGAGACTGTCTTGATTCCATTGTATGTTCATGACTCCTTTGTCAAATATTAATTGAGCATAGTGGTTTGGGTCAATATCTGGATTCTCTATTCTATTCCATTGATCTATATGTCTGTTCTTGTGCCAGTACCAGGCTGTTTTGAGAATAGTGGCTTTGTAATACAGCTTGAAATCTGGTATTGAGATCCCTCCTACTTTATTCTTCTTTCTCAGGATTGCTGTGGCTATTTGGGGTCTTTTTTTATTCCAGATGAATTTTTGGAGAGTTCTTTCAAGGTCTGTGAAATATGCCGTTGGTATTTTAATGGGGAGTGCATTGAACCTATAGATTGCTTTGGGTAGTATGGACATTTTAATGATGTTGATTCTACCAATCCATGAACATGGTATGTTCTTCCATCTGTTTACGTCTTCCTCTATCTCTTTTTTCAGTGTCCTGTAGTTTTCCGGGTATAGGTCTTTTACCTCCTTAGTTAGATTTATTCCTAGGTATCTTAATTTTTTTGGTGCGATGGTAAATGGGATTGCCTTTTTAGTCTCTCTTTCTGTAAGTTCTCTATTGGTGTATAGAAAGGCCATAGATTTCTTGGCGTTAATTTTGTATCCTGCTACATTGCCGAATTCATTTATTAAGTCTATTAGTTTTTTGACGGAGTCTTTCGGATTTTTTATGTACAATATCATGTCGTCTGCAAATAAAGACAGCTTTACTTGTTCTTTTCCAATTTGGATGCCTTTTATTTCTTCTTGTTGTCTAATTGCAATGGCTAATACTTCAAGTAGTATGTCATACAGGAGTGGTGAGAGTGGGCATCCCTATCTTGTTCCTCTTCTTAGGGGAAATGTTTTTAGTTTTTGTCCTTTGAGTATGATGTTTGCTGTGGGTTTATCATATATCGCTTTTATTATGTTGAGGTATGAGCCTTCTATTCCTACCTTGTTGAGAGTTTTTATCAAAAAAGGGTATTGGATTTTGTCAAATGCTTTTTCTGCATCTATTGATATGACTATGTGATTTTTATCTCTCAATTTGTTTATGTGATGTATCACGTTTATTGATTTGCGGATATTGTACCACCCTTGCATTCCTGGGATAAATCTTACTTGGTCATGGTGTATGATCTTTCTGATGTACTTATGTTCATGAGGGATATTGGCCTATAATTCTCTTTCTTTGTGTTGTCTTTATCTGGTTTTGGTATTAGGGTGATGCTGGCTTCATAGAAGGAGCCTGGAAGTGTTCCTTCCTCTTGAATTTTTTGGAATAGTCTGAGGAGGATAGGTTTTAGTTCTTCCTTGAAAGTTTGGTAAAACTCTCCTGTGAAGCCGTCTGGCCCCGGGCTTTTGTTTGCTGGAAGCTTTTTGATGACTGCTTCAATTTCTTCCATAGTTACTGGCCTGTTGAGCTGTTTAGATTCTTCCTGATTGAGTTTTGGAAGGTTGTATTTGTCTAGGAATATGTCCATTTCCTCCAAGTTGTCCAGTTTGTTGGAATAGAGTTGTTCGTAGTATTTTGTAACAATCCTTTGTATTTCATCAGGGTCTGTTGTTATTTCACCTCTTTCATTTCTGATTTTGTTTATTTGGGTCCTCTCTCTTTGCTTCTTGGTGAGCCGGGCTAGAGGTTCATCAATCTTGTTTATCCTTTCAAAGAACCAGCTCTTGGTTTTGTTGATCTTTTGTATTGTTTCTTTGGTCTCTATGTCATTTATCTCTGCTCTGATCTTTATTATTTCTTTCCTTCTGCTTACACTGGGCTTTTCTTGTTGCTCTCTCTCTAACTCTTTGAGTTGTTGGGTTAGGTAATTTATTACCATTGTTTCTTGTTTTTTGCAGTAGGCTTGTAGAGCTATGAACTTCCCTCTCAGGACTGCTTTCGCTGTGTCCCATAGATTTTGGATTGTTGTGTTTTCATTGTCATTTGTTGCCATGATGTTTTTTATTTCTTCCTTGATGTCTTTGGTAACCCAGTCATGGTTTAATATCATGCTGTTTAGTCTCCATGTGTTTGATTTCTTTGGGTTGTTTTTATTGTAGTTGATTTGCAGTTTTATGCCACTGTGATCTGAGAAGAAACTTGATATGATTTCTATCTTCTTGAATTTGGAGAGACTTTGCCTATGTCCTAACATATGGTCTATCTTTGAAAATGTCCCATGTGCACTTGAGAAGAATGCATATTCTGTGGCTTTGGGGTGAAATGTTCTGAAGATGTCGATTAATTCCATCTGGTCTAGTGAGTCATTTAGGATTGATGTTTCTTTGCTGATTTTTTGTTTAGAGGATTTGTCCAATGGTGATAGTGGGGTATTGAAGTCTCCTACTATAATTGTATTGCTGTCAATCTCTCCTTTGATATCTTCCAGGAGTTTTTTAATGTATCTTGGTGCTCCTGTGTTGGGTGCATATATGTTTACCAGAGTTATTTCTTCTTGTTGGATTTCTCCCTTTAGTATTATGAAGTGGCCTTCATTATCTCTTGTTATGTCCTTCACTTTGAGATCTAATTTGTCAGCTATAAGTATTGCTACCCCAGCTTTTTTTTCATTTCCATTCGCCTGGAATACCTTTTTCCATCCCTTTACTCTCAGTCTGTATGCGTCCTTTTTTTTGAGGTGGGTTTCCTGTAGACAGAAGATATATGGGTTTTGTTTTCTTACCCAATCTGTTACCCTATGTCTTTTGATTGGGGCATTCAATCCATTTACATTTAAAGTTATTATTGATAGGCACTTATTTGTCGCCATTTTTATTCTATACCCCTCTGTTCCTTCTTTGCTTCCTATTTCTTTCTTTTTTTTTTTTTTTTACAGCAGACCCTTTAGCATTTCTTTCATTGCTGGTTTGGTGGTGATAAACTCCCTTAGCTCTTTTTTGTCTGTGAAGCTCCTGATTTCACCCTCAATTTTGATTGATAGCCTTGCTGGGTACAGTATTCTTGGATTGAGACCCTTCCTTTGCATGACTTTGTATATTTCATTCCATTCCCTTCTGGCTTGATGAGTTTCTGTTGAGAAATCAGTTGCTAGTCTGATGGGGGTTCCTTTGTATGTAACTGTCTGTCTCTCTCTGGCCGCTTTTAAGATTCTTACTTTGTCGTTGGTGTTTGCCAACTTAATTATAATGTGCCTTGGCGTCGGTCTTTTGGGGTTCATTTTGCTTGGAACTCTGTGAGCTTCTTGGATTTGTGTGGGTTTTTTCTTCCCTATATCAGGGAAGTTTTCTGTTATTATTTCTTCTAACAGGTTTTCTATTCCTTGCTCCGTTTCCTTTCCTTCTGGTACCCCTATTATCCTGATGTTGTTTTGTTTTGTGTTGTCCCGAAGTTCCCTTAGGCTCTCCTCATGCTTTCTAATTTTTGTTTCTAGAAGCTGTTGTAATTGGGTATTTTTTTCCATCTTGTCTTCTAGCTCACTTATGCGGTCCTCTGCTTCTTCTAGTCTACTCTTGATGCTTTCTATTGAGTTCTTTACAGCAGCGATGTCATTTTTCATTTCTTCTTGGTTCTTCTTCATTTCCTCTTGGTTCTTACTCATATTGTTGAATTTGTCTTCCATCCTTTTCAGCCACCTTATGACCATTTCTCTGAATTCTTTCTCTGATAGGTTGTTTGCCTCTAATTTGTTTACTTCCTTTTCTGGTGATGCCTGCTTCTCTTTCCTGTGGGGGCTATTTTTTGTCTCCCCATGGTCTCTCTTCTCTGGATGTCTGGTTATATAGTTCTCTCTCTCCGGCATTGATTTAAAGGTACAAAATACAACACAACCAGGCTCAACACACAAGGCACTGAACAGAATTGTATTCACGATATTAATAACCTCCAATAAAGGTAACCACCAGAGAAAGACAAATTAGGGAATAGGAGTGGAAGAGGGAGAGTAAAAAGAAAGAACAACAACAACAAAAAAGAGTGTGAATCTGAACTTGGGAGAAGAGCAGAAAAAAAAAGAAAAGAAAAATAAGTAAGAGAGACAAGAACAATACTAAGAGAGAAAAGGGGAACAAATTATATATATGGGGAGTAGACTCCACTAGAACAACCACTAATCCCAGCAAATTCCAGCAACACGAGCCTGGAGATTAATACAAACTGCAACACCAACTAATATCAAGTGAGGCAAGGGAAAACAAAAATAAAAAACAAACAAAAACAAAGCAAACAATAGAACCAACCAAACAAACAAAAAGAATAATCAAAACAGTCTCATAAAAAAAGCATAAAAATTCAATCTAATCAACATTCAAGCAAACAACAACAAAAGGCCAGAGAGAAAAATAATTTTTTTTTTTTTTTTAGGTAGCGTAGAGAGAGGTATGTATGAATTAGGAGCAGGGGGTTGGGAATTAGATATATAAGTAGGGTGAAATTTTAGCAGAGGGTAAACTGAAAAAGTAGGGAAAATCTAAAGCCAGAAAGAGTTAAGATAAGCAGAAGACCAAAAGGGGAAAGGTTAGGAGGAGAGTGATGGCAAAATGTTAGCGTTGAGATAGGGTAAGGGAAAGATGCAAATAGAATGTAGGACACTAATCCCAAAATAAAAGAAAGAGAAAGTCTAATGACATTTAAAAAAAAAGTAAAATAATAGTAATAATAATGCTGATTGAAAATAAAAATGTAATAATTAAAAAGGTGATAATTGAGTGAGGAAAAAGAAAAAAATTTTGTTTCTTAAGTAAAAGATGCAAAAAATGAAAATAAAAAAATTAGAATAAAAAAATTGAAAAAAAAATTGAAAAAAGAATTAAAAATTAAAAAATAGGAAGACTAAAATGTGCAGTAGCGGCTGTCATTCACTTCCTCTATTATTCTTGTTGTTTCCCAGTCTGGGCGGTATTTCAGTTCAGCTTCGTTCCTCTGCTCCTCAGTGTTGTAGGCCAGTCCTGCTTTTTGAGCAGGCCGTGTCTTAATTTCTGGTATTTATTTTTTATTACACCAGAGACAATTAGCATTTCAGCCCCTGGGTGGCAGTGTTTCTGAATTGACTTCCGGGCCTCTCTAGCTTTTTTTTTTTTTTTTCCCCTCTATGGCACTCACTACCAGTTTGTGGAGGTGTGTGCCTCACAGCTGCCTCTCCAATGGTCACACCCAGCTCTGTTCCCAGGTTCCGAAAAAACAACTTCCCCTGCAGTCTTTCAGGGTTTTTCCACCTGGGTTTTCCTATGCGTTGGGCTTAGTAATCAGAGTCGGAAAGAGGCCAAGTGCGCGGACAGTGGGTCTGTGCGCCAGACTAAGAAGCCTGCACTCCTTTGAAAATTCTTAGTCTGATCCTCCTTGTCAGATTAAAATGAGTTGCTTTTAAGAGGTCACTTCAGTTAGCAGCTCAGAGAACCCCCTTCCACATTCACAGTTCACGACAGCTCCAACTGCCGCCGATTTTTCTAGGCACAGACCTCCCGGTGATGCTCAACCACTGAGCCATGCCAGCTGGAATGACTTTTTACTTTGTTGATGGTTTTCTTTGCTGTACAAAAACTGTTTAGATTGATGTAGTCTCATTTGTTTATTTTTTCTTGTTTCCTTTGCCCAGAGATATATCAGGGGGAAAAAATATTGCTAAGAGAAGTGTCAGAGATTTTACTATGTTTTCTTCTAGAATTTTTATGAGTTTAAGTCTTTAATCCAATTTCCATTTATTCTTTTTTTAAATATATTTTATTGATTTTTCACAGAGAGAAAGGCAGAGGTATAGAGAGTTAGAAACATCGATGAGAGAGAAACATCGATCAGCTGCCTCCTGCACACCCCCTACTGGGGATATGCCCGCAACCAAGGTACATGCCATTGACCGGAATTGAACCTGGGACCTTTCAGTCCGCAGGCCGACGCTCTATCCACTGAGCCAAACCGGTTTCGGCCAATTTCCATTTATTCTTATGCATGGTGTAAGAAGGGTCTAGTTTCTTTTTTTTTTTTTCATGTGTCTGTCCAATTTTTTCAACATCATTTATTGAATTGACTGTCTTTACGCCATTGTATGTTCTTGACTCCTTTGGCCATATAGGCAAGGATTTATTTCTGGGCTCTCCATTTTGTTCCATTGATTTGTATGGTTTTTTTGTTTGTTTGTTTGTTTGTTTGTTTGTTTTGTTTGTTTTTTTTTGCCAGTACCATGATGTTTTGATTACTATGGCCTTGTAGTATAGTTTGATATCAGGTAGCATGATGCCTCCAACTTTGTTCTTCTTTCTCAAGATTGTTTTTGGCTATTTGGTGTCTTTTTGGTTCTATATAAATTTTTGGATTATTTGTTCTAGTTCTGTGAAATAAACCATTAATATTATGATAGGAATTGTATTAAATTTATAGATTGTTTTAGGTAATATGGACATTTTAACTATATTAATTTTTTCTTTCCATGAACACAGTATATGTTTTCATTTATATGTACCTTCTTCAGTGTATTTCTTCAATGTCTTCCATAGTTTTCTGAGTATGGTTTTTTTTTTATCTCTTTAAATTTATTCCAATGTATTTTATTTTCACACAGTTGTAAATGGGATTGTTCTCTTAGGTTTCCTTTCTGATAGTTTATTATTGGTGTATACAAATGCAACCAAAAAGAAAAAAGAAAAGGCAAAAAAAGCAATCAATTGCTAATACTTATTATGTATCCTGATACTTTATTGAATTAATTTATAAATTCTAGTAGATTTTTTGGTGGAATCTTTAGGGTTCTCAATATAGAGTATCATGTCATCAGCAAATAATGACAGCTTTATTCCTTTCCAGTTTGGATGCCTTTTATTTCTTCTTCTTATCTGATTGCTATGGCTATATCTTCCAGTACTATGTTGCATAAGAGTGGTGGAAGTGGACATCTCTGTCTTGTTTCTGATCTTTTAGTTTTTCCCTGTTGAGTTTGATGTTAGTTGTGATATATGGCCTTTATTATGTTACGGTATGTTCTCTCCATTTCTACTTTTCTAAGAGGTTTTTTTTAAATCATAATTTTGATGTGTCTTGGCGTGGTTGTCCTTGTGATTATCTTGTATAGGACTCTCTGCACTTCCTGGACTTGTGTGTCTTTTTCCTTCACAAAGTTAGGAAAGTTTTCCATCATTATTTCTTCAAATAGGTTTTTAATCCCTTGCTTTCTTTCTGCTCTTTCTGGTGCCCTCGATAATGCAGACATTGGTATACTTGATGTTGTCCTAGAGACCAATTTTGCTATTCTCATTTTTTAAAATTATCTTTTAGCCCTGGCTGATTTACTCAGTGGTTAGAGCATCGGCCCATGGGCTGAAGGGTCACAGGGTCAATTCTGGTCAAAGGTTCAATTCCTGGCCCTGAATGGGGAGTGTGCGAGAGGCAACCAATCGATGTGTCTCTCTCACATCAATGTTTCTCTCCCTCTGTTTCTCCCACTCCCTTCCACTCTCTCTAAAAATTAATGGGAAAAATATCCTCGGGTGAAGATTAACAACAACAAAAATTCTCTTTTTTTTTCAGTGCTCTGAATGGCTGTTTTGTGCTACCTTATCATCCAAATTGATAATTCAATCCTTTGCTTCATTTAGTCTGTTGTTGGTTCATTCTAGTGTATTCTTTATCTTTGACGAGTTCTTTTTTATACTTTCTGTGTTCTATTACTATCTTTTCTTTTCTTTTTTTTCACTGAGTTCATTCATTCTTCCCTACATTTATTGAGCATCCTTATAACCATGGTTTTGAACTCTGTATTTGGTAGATTGCTTGCCTTCATTGTTTTAGTTCTTTTTCTGGGGATTTCTTCTGTTATTTGGGGCCTATTTCCTTGTATTCTCATGGTGGCTACCTCTCCGTATTTGTTTCAGTGTATTAGGTAGATCTGCTATGTCTCCCATCTTGGTATGGTGGCTTTATTTAGTAGGTGTCTTGTGGGGTGCGGTAGTGCTGTCTCCCTCATCTCTCAAGCAAGGTGTTCCGGGAATGTGTTATGTGAGCCCTCCTGTTGTAGTTGTCTTTTTAAAAAAGATTTTTTATTTCCTTTTAGAGAGAGAAGAAGGGAGAAAGAGAGGGAGAAACATCAGTATGAGAGCAGCATTGATCAGCTGTCTCTTGCATGCTCCCCCTAATAGGGATTGAGCCCACGATCTGGGCATGTGACCTGACCAAGAATTGAACTGGCAATCTTTCGGCGCACGGGATGACACCCATCCTACTGAAGCACACTAGCCAGGGTTGTCTTGAGTCTTCATTGTTGATGGCCCATCCGTGGGTGGGGTTAACCTTCAGGCTGGCTGACTATGAGGATTGACCCTGACTTCAATGTATGAGCTAGCTGCTGGGCAGGGTCTAACCCCATGAAGTAGAATTCACCCCAGCAAGGTCTGGTATCTGCCAAAATCTCCCTTTCGATGTGCCACTTGTGGAGCTAATTGGGTTGTGCTCTGATGTGGTCTGAAGCCTGCCACCAGGTTCTGAGGCCTCTTGGGAGGGACTCTGGTGCTGGTGAATATCAGATGTTGCCTGTAACTGACCCTGGGCTACCTGTTAGGAGCTACAAACAATCCACCTTTTGTGACAGCCTCTGCAGGAAAAGGGTGAATGTGGGAGGAGCCAAAATGCCTGCTGGCTACCTGTTAGGCCCAATCACTGAAACTGCCTCTGGCAATATGCAAATTGAAGTAGGTTCTCAGTGAGTCACCACTTAGGGGCAAGTGGTATTCACCAGGTTGATACATATACAAACTTGGAGCCAGTGCTGCCTCTGAGGCCACTCAGCAAACTTCTCATGGTACACCAAGACCAGCTGCCAGCTGCCAGCTGCATGGGGCCTGCAGACATTAGTGGTGGGGTGGGGTCTGAGGGCGTCATTAGGGTAAGGCCAGCAGAGTTTATCGGGCTAAAACAGACCAATATTTGGTCATGTGGATGGACAGTTTGCATAGGAATGGTGGCTCTAGTCACGCATGTGAGGGGAAAAAGAACCCCTCACCCTAGAGCCACAGAATTCAGTCTCTGATATCCCGTTTGTCTGCCTAGACATCCTAAAGATCCCTCCAAGAAAGCCTGCACTGCCAACTCAGGCTGGCTGGTGCAAGCTTGGCAGGGCAGGTATACAGGTATTTGGGGGGGCAGTACTAATGCATTCCACAGGCTGATGCTCTGTGGAGGGGAATGCTCAACCCAAGAAATATGGCATCTGTGGACTGTGGTGGGAGAGGGATTCAACACAAGGACCTTGGTGGCTGTCACTTTAGCTCTCTCCCTGAAGCCGCACAACCCAGTCTCTCCCTGTATGACTCCAGTCTGCTCTGAGCCATCTTCCCTCCGCTGGAGCCCACGGTGAGTGGCTGCAAATGACATTTTCTGCACTGACTTTTTAAGAGGACTCCTGGGTTTCTGGCAGACTCCCTTCTCTCCCTAGTAAATGGAATCTCCGCTGAATTTCACAGCCAGGTCTTAGGTGGGTTTCTCTTCCTGTTCTGGTGCTCCAGGCAAGGGAGCCTGTGTGGGGTTGAGCCCATTGCTCCTGAGAGTGGACCTTTGTAGGTGAAATATCTCTCCAGATTCTCAACTGCTGCACATGTAGGGCCAGCTCTTTTTGTGCCTCAGTCCTTCCTACCAGTCTCCACGTAGCTTCTTCTGTAAATCCTTGGTCATAAGACTTCTGTTCAGCTGGACTTCAACTGGTTATTTAGGTTGATTGTTCTAAAATTTAGTTGTAGTTCTGGTTTGATCCTGGGAGGAGGTGAGTGTAACTTCCACCTACTCCACCACTGTATTGGATCCTGTTTTTTTAATTAAAGTGCTAACATTGAATCATCTCTCTTTTAGCCATTATGTGTTTTGTGCAAAAAGTAATTCAACTTGTTAAAATACCTGTTTTCCATATCCTACAAATTCAGGAACTGTCTTGTCCCATCATCTCTGCTATTTAGTACTGTGCCTAGCTCATGATAGGTGCTCAATAAATATTTGTACAATTAATATATACTATACTCTTGAAAGTGTATAAAGTTTAGCTGTTTGTGATCATTGCTAATTAACACAAGCTAATACAGATTTAAGCAATTACAGCATAACTAGGACAATTCATTTTTTTTAAATTTAGCATTCTTGAGCTAAATCTCCAGAAGAGAATAAAGTGATATGTTGTAGATATGATCCATGGCAGAACTGAAATTATAATCTTAGTTTCCCGAGCACAGTGCCATAACTCTAGGAGGCTTATTAGCTCTAGGGGGCTAAAGAGAATTACTTAGCCAAAACCAGTTTGGCTCAGTGGATAGAGTGTCGGCCTTCGGACTGAAAGGTCCCAGGTTCGATTCCGGTCAAGGGCATGTGCCTTGGTTGCGGGCACATCCTCAGTAGGGGGTGTGCAGGAGGCAGCTGATCGATGTTTCTAACTCTCTATCCCTCTCCCTTCCTCTCTGTAAAAAATCAATAAAAATATGTTTTAAAATAAAATAAAGAGAATTACTCAGCTACACAAATCATGTTGCCTTTGCAGTATATAAAAACAGTGTCCTTTGGACATGAAAAATGAAATGTGGGTGTATGAAAGCCAAGCCAGGCAGGGCCAGAGGGAAACCATAGCCTCCTCACCTCCATTTTGCTCTTCATGGCAGGAGAGGGACCAGGTGAGGATCACAGCCATCTCTGCCCTTGGGCACATGTTACATAGAGTCAACCAATTCAAGCCTGGATACGCCATCCAGAAACATCTGTACAGTTTTTTAGTGCCGCTGCTGCTTAGCTTTCAGGACAACAACACCGAGGTGGTCAAGGTACTGGTGACCTCTGTCCTGCCAACCTCAACCTGATTCAACCCTTTCTGCTAGAGCACAGCCCCTTCCCTTTAGTCCTCTTTCATGAGCCTGGTCTGGGGTCTGCATTCACTCTACACCTCTTTGCTATCATCTTCTGGGCTGAATCTGAGCACTTTTACCCTCTATTGGGTGCCATCCGTCTTAGGCTGATATGGTTTTGCTCCCTGAAGCTATTTATGTACTTTGACATGATCAAGGCCCCTGATCCCAGCTACTAATCTCAACCAAACCCCTTATGGGCTAGTTTCATGGTCTGGCCTGGCTCTGCAGAGTTGTAGGAGTGAGACTTAGGATGTCCTTGTCTCCATCCCATAGGCCTGTGGAGCAGTCCTGACTGAGTGGACCAATGTGATTGGCTGGTCATCCTTCACACAGATGTTTCAGCATACCACCCTCAGTGATCACATCCAGGTGTTGGAAGAAACATGCAAGTACCTGGTGAGTGAGAGTCTCTGAGGAAGCTGGGTTACAATATGCATGCTATGGACTCACTGGCAGGCTAGGTGGGTAAAGAGGAGAGGGCTGACAGAAGATGTATTCTTTCTTTTCCTTGATTCTCATTCTTTCTCATCAGCAAACTCTGAGAACCCACATTTGGGATGCCAGTCGCTGGTTCTCCATATTTGATCCTCTTAGCATCCCAAACTCTGCCCTCAGTGGCTAGGGACATCATGCAAGGTTAGTAGTTGCCAATGGGATAGAAGCCTTCTGGTTAGAGGGAGAAATATAGACAGGAGTCCTCAGGGCTTGAAATCAGCAGTCATGGTGATAAAGGTCTGTGGCTTCAGTGACTTCAGTGAACTCAGGAACAAGTCATAGACAGGAATCCTTGTTGAAAAGTAAACATTTAAGGGCTACACAAGTAGGTTAGGAACTAAATGAGTAATTCTAGTATTGTGAATTGGAATGCCTTGAATAGACAGAGCACTTTACAATTTATACTTTTACATCCGTTATCCCATTGTAGCCATTGGTAGGTTAGGCAGGTTTTATTTCAACACTTGAGATGAAAAAACTGAGGCCAGTGTCAGGGCCAGTATTCAAACCTGGGTCTCCTGGCTCTACATCAGTTGTTTTCTCTTTTATCCTGTTGGTACCAAGGAGCAAAATTCTCTTTATGAACTTCCTGTTGAGTCTGCACTTTTACTGGGGTGGGGCTTTCTCAGTGTACAGGTTCAAATAGTTTAAGCTGACTGAAGACAGAAAATGCTGCTGCTTGTGGGCAAGGTGAGAGGGCCATGGCTGCAAGAAGGTCTCCCAGTAGAGTTCCCAGCAGCCCCCCTCTCCTTGTCAGCATTACTCCTCCTTGACTTCACAGGTGAGCACATGCAAAAGACAGTTAGTGGCGGAGTTACTGTTTCAGAGCTTCAGCTTCCTGAAGAGCTCGCAGTCCTTCCTACGGACAGCTGCAGTCCATTTCATAGGTAAGGTGGTCCCTCCTGTTGATTCCTCCCTTCTCTCCAGCAGGAAAGCTCTCCTTGACCTTTTGCTAAAGGGCTAAGCCAGAACCATGGTCTGATGAAGTTGGTCACATCCTTTCCTACCTCTGACCTGATTAGGGATGTTGGGCTGTCAGACCCCAAATTTTGTGTTAGAAAGGACTGGGGAGAAAGAGGAAGCTATCTGCCTTTGTCCTGGCTCTGTGTGTATCTACCCACTTTGTTAGCATGCTGCTTTGTGAGGAAGAGAAATGTATGCATTTGGAAGTAAAAAACTATTGCTTCAACTGGAACCCCATGGATTTCCCAAAATATTTTTTGTTTTAAATTATAACTGCAAGCCCAGTGCATGAAATTCGTGCATGGGGGTGGGGGGTTGTCCCCCTCAGCCCAGCCTGCACCCTCTCCAATCTGGGACCCCTCAGGGGATGTCTTAACTACTCACTTAGGCCCGAACAGGCAGTCGGACATCCCTCTCACAATCCGGGACCACTGGCTCCTAACTGCTCACCTACCTGCCTGCCTGATTGCCTTTAACTGCCCTGATGCTGGCCTGGTCACCTCCAGCTGCTCCAAACTACCCCCACCACCACCAGCCTGGTCACCCCTTACTGCCCCCTCCCGCCATCCTGGTCGCCCCCAACTGCCCACCCGCGACCATTCTAGTTGCTCATAACTCTCTCCCCACCATCCTGGTTGCCCCTTACTACCCCCTCTGCCAACCTGGTCACCCCTAACTGCCTCCATGCCAGCCTGGTCACTCCCAACTTTCCCCCCCCCACCGGCTTGATCACACCTCACTGTCCTCTTCTGTCAGCCTGGTTGCCCCTCACTGCCCACCCCTGCTGGCCTGGTTGCCCCCAAATGCCCCCCTTGCAGGCTTGGTTGCCCCACACAGTCTGCTGCTAGGTCGTTTGGTCGCCCCCTCACTAACTCACCTGCTGGCCTGGTCACCCTATGCCGCCTGCTGCTCAGTCATCAGGTCACCCCTCAGTAACCCTCTTGCCAGCCTGGTCACCCCATGCCGCCTGCTGCTCAGTCATCAGGTCACCGCTCAGTAACACCCTAGCCAGCCTGGTCACCCCATGCAGCCTGCTGCTCAGTTGTTTTGTCACCCCTCACTAACCCCCCTGCCGGCCTGGTCGCCCCATGCAGCCTGTAGCTCAGTTATTTGGTCACCCCTCACTAACCCCCCTGCCGGCCTATTTGGTCTTCTGTTCAGTTGTGATGGTCGCTTAGGCTTTTATATACAGTATATAGATAACAGTATGTGTTAATGTTAGAAAGCATAAAATATTCAGACTGGCTGAAAGAAGACAATAAGTAATGCCAGAACTTACATCATTTGGATTTAACCACTACTAACACCCTAGAATTTTTTTCTTAAAAATATGCTACACAGACAGACACACACACACACACACACACACACACACACACACACACTAATATGCACACACATATATATAGCACGTTAAAAATATATATGTTTTTAGTTGATTTTAGAGAGAGAAGAAGGGAGAAAGAGAATCATTGATTGGCTATCTCATGCATGTCCCCTACTGGGGATTGAGCCCACAACCCAGGCAGGTGCCTTGACTGGGAATTGAACCATGATCTCTCGGTTCCTGGGTCGACACTCAATCATGGGACGCTCAATCCAGTGGAGCTATCAAATTTTTATTTATTTATTTATTTATTTATTTATTTATTTATTTATTGTAATATATTTTATTGATTTTTTACAGAGAGGATGGGAGAGGGATA